>NC_056743.1:977054105-977137008 GCF_019279795.1 Protopterus annectens
TCTGACAACCAAAGGTTGAACTGGCCAGAAATCAGGCAGCACAAACCTATTGTTATGGTAAGTTATACTATGAAGAATATTAAATACACATAATTATGTTTCTTCATAATGTTTAGCTGCATTAGTCTTTATCATGGTAGTAACTACAATTTTTCTTTTCTTTCAGTGAGATCAGTACAGTCTTTATGAAGAAGCTAGTTTTTTATTTTATTAAACAAAGCTAAGTAATTTCTGCAACTGATAGGATTCTGTAATTCTGTGATTGTTATATTATAAATAGTGTGTTAGTTCAGTTCTGTATATGAACTCAGTTAGTGATTTTAGTTTGTTGTTATGAAGATTTATGAAATTCCCTGAGTCCTTGTTCAGTGTCCAGAATATTTTGTTCTGTAGTAACATATGAATGTTTGGGATACTGGCATTTGTATATCTAGAATTTTGAAGTAATATAGTTTCACCGATGTGAGTGGGCTTTATGATTTGTAATAACAGAGAATTTTATAATGCTGGTGGATTATTGATATCTGTTCATTATAGTGTTACCTAATTTAGTTTTTGTTTTGACAAGTGATCTAAAAAGCAATATATGTTTGTATGTTATGAATGTGGTTAAGATTATTGAAAGGCCTATAAGGTTAAACTAATACTGAGTCATTAAATCTCATGGTTCACCGGTATACTGTGTATTTTGGATTTAAGTTTATGGTATTCTTTATTTATTAGTTTGTTTACTTATTTGACATTTGTTGACCAGGTTAGTCCGACTGAGCTGAAGCCCTTTTTTAGTGGAGGAGCAGGAAGAAAAGCTCAACAATTTACAGTACATTTAACATAACAAATGTAACATAAAAAGTAGATACAGTCAGATTATAAAAACATTAATTAACAGTACAGTGAAGTACATGCTTAACCTACACAGAGTAAGAACATTCTACATTTTGAACATAATCAACACCATCAGTTCAGTGAGTAGTAACAACAGTAAGTGAGGCAGCACAACTGCTGTATATGAATTTTCCTCATTTGTAATAGTAATTTAAGCTAGACTAGAATGGGTACAGGTCAAAGTAAACTTATGAGTGAGGACAGAGGAAGGACGTGGAGTTAGGTGAGCGTAAGATGAATGATGTGGAGTAGTTGGTCAAGGAGGGTGGTTGCAGTGACAGAGCCATGCACTGTTTAGATAATTTTTGTAGCAATTTTGAATTTATGTTGATGATGGATATTTCTAATATCCATGGGAATTTTATTCTAAAATTGAGCTGGGGAATAACTGTAGAGCTTTTGTCCTGTTTTGGTTTAAGGCTTGTAAATTTGAAGGAGGTTTTGTTCTGAGCTTCGTAGGGACTATGGTTGAGGTGGGGAGATTAGTGAGGCAATTTTGGAACAGAAGGAGGGCAGGATCTTGAGGTACAAAAGATGTCCTGGTTCCTTTCTGAAAAGCAATGAAAAGATGATTAGTTAGTTTTGAATGATGAACAGATGTGAAAATTCAAAGTGGATGCCATCTTATACTAACCATACTACATTAATTTCAAAGTCAATTCAATAAAAGACTGCAATAGATTTGTAGAAAAATATTAAGATTAATGTATGATATACAAAATGTCAATAGCCTCTCCCCTATTAGCTGTACTGAAGGGTGGATTTATCAGTGTTTTAGGAGCCAGAGGCATAATATGAGCTGGCAGATAGGATGGGAATAAATGAATAAAGGTTGGTGTATACATTGCGAGCTGTTTTTGTCCAACATGAAATGTGTACTCAGTTCTGTTCCCTAAGATGGGCTGCCATTGCTGGCTGCAACAAAAGGAGGGATTGATCATGAATCTGTCCTGCAGGCTATTTGAATGTGAGTGATGTAAGTCAGTTATTAAGAAATAAGAATATTATAATTAAATCTCAAACAAAAAGGTGAGGAGGATGGTTAATAAGATTTTAGTGAAGGTTGAGAAATGTAGGAGGGACTGGCAGGGGAGATCTGGTTAAAAGTAATTTTATTTTAACATTCTATTGTCTTAAGGTAATATGTCAGACATATATTTGTACACTTACTGAAGAGTTCAGAGATAGTTGGTGGGAAGTATTGCAATTATGATAAAAATGTATGATTGTAAGTGACAATACAAAGATTTAACAAGTTAAATGGTTATGGAAAAGGAATATGACTAGATTAACCTGGGATAAGATGACTATAGTTTGGTCAAGAATATTAAGCGGTGAGCAAATGATTAAAATGTTCAGATAAGATAGACCAGCAGCCACTTGTGTCCTAACACCAGAGACAGTGGCTGGCAGAGACTGAGATGCCCATGTTCATTTGTCACTGTCTTCCATAACTGAACCTACATAAAGATGATAAAGTATACTACAGAGGCAATCACAGTCATACAGTTGACTGATGCAAAAGTCATATCATCCCACTGCTGGGAAAGACACTCTTGCTTTTTACGGTACCCTAATGTATTCAGCTGATGCTTATCTGGAGCTGCAAAGCATAGTATGTACTGTTAAGCAAACTTATAAACACTGTACATAGTTCAAGACAGTGTTATAGTACTCAGAAATAAATGTTTACAGTACATGTCTGACTCACACTTCTGAACCTCTGCTCCCATTGTCAGAGTAGGATGGGGTGGTGCCACCTCAGACCATCATTATATTGATGAAGACACTGCTTCCCTGTATGGGTGATGCCAGTGGCACTATGCAACACTTGCTCCAGTTTGTATACCAAGCATCCACTTTCTTCAGAGGGCCATCATAGTTGCCCAGCAGTCATTTATGAGCAGGAAGAACAGGAACATCTTGCTGTCCCTGTCACATCACACTGGAGGCTTGCTTTTTCCAGTTGCCGAGACAGGCATAACTTCTTAGTAGGTTCACTCAAGGTGCAATATGGTAGACTGTGTGTATGCGTACAAGTTTGTGAGTCACATGTTGCACAGTGTAGCACTGCATGATGGGCTGTGTGTATACACAAGCATAAAGGTCTCATGCTTCATGCTGGCAGTGATGTGCATGGCTTTGTCACTAGTATGTACAAGCAGTGCTGCACTACAAAAAGTAGAGATTCTCAGACAGTAGTGCTCTGACTCATTAACATAAATGTCATGCTGCTTGCCTGCTGTTAACATGATATAAAGCACCACCACCATTTTTCTCAACACTGCTTATAACTGCACACCTATAATATGGCTGCCTAGTCACTAACCTTTGTGGATATTGTGATGTCTGATGGTCAGCATGGCCAGTCCATCTCCTGCCCTGCATAACCTGGTCATGACACTGTATGCCTTATTTTATTCTGTGTTTTCTGTGTCATGGCCTATAGTTATAGACCAGAAGCTGCTTCTTTGTCAGTGCTTCTATTTATTATTCTCACCTTTGCCTTGGCTATGACACTGAAGTTGCACGATCTTCCAGAACTTTCCACCCCCCCCCCTTCTGCTGTTGCTATGACTTGTATGTCTGGTCCTGTCATAATGTTCACTTGCTGCTTCATTTGTTTGCTTGATATACTGTTGTGGAGCATGGAACATGCAATGCAAAAGATTTCTTGCTGTGTATGTCTGGACTATACAAAAGTGCCACTCCTGAGGTGCTTTGACATCAGAACAGTCCATTCATACCTTCTTCACCCTGTTTCATGTCTCCATGTGTGCTGCGTTATATGTCTTTCCTGCATGGCCTGGTTGAGTAATGGGATCATCAGCCAAGGATCTAGGGCATATATAGTACATAGCTGGCAAAATATTATATGTGAGGTGCTCCCTATTTGCATGGTATCTGTATATCTAGGTCTGACTATCTAACATGAGGGTGCACACCTACCAACCAGACAACTTGTGGGAAGTCTTATTATGGGAACCATTGGCTTTGATTGGGAATATGCCAAATAAGTGACTCAAATGAACTGACCAGGTAGTATAAAGACATGACATATTTAATGCTATGAGCTTTACAGACACCTGTCAGTTCTGGGAGTGGAAGCCCTTCCTACTAATGTATCATAGGCCCTCTGGACCTGCTGGGGGCTATATAACATCATATGTGGAGTCTGTGGCTCCCAGGACCATGGGAAATGAGCAATGTCATAAAAGGCCTGCATATGTTTGGCCCTTTCCTTTTTCTGGTCCTCCTTCTGGGCTGCCTTATAGACACCTCTCAGCAAAAGGCTTTTTTGACATAAGAGAAATAGATTTTCATCTTGAAACTTTCCCAAGCTTCTCAAATCAGTCTCAGACTTCAGCCAAAGAATATCTCAGGATCTGGGGTTCGTGGCTTTTATAATTCTCATGAGTCCTCTCCCCAGGTTACACACAAAAAATATTTAATGGTTACTCAAATATACATGGACCCAACATTTGCATCCTCTGAAATTTCAGATTCCAGTCAAGGTCTTTGTCAAAAAGGATCTGCAATTGTGGAGACTACAGATAAAAGCAAATCTAGAACTTCCCTTTCTTCCTCTACCTCCAAGCCAATCTGTAACTACAGATGCCTCAGATTTCTCTTTGGAGCAGCTTCTATGGGGGTAAAGGTGTAAGGCCTGTGGAACTCCTCAGACAAACCAAAGCGCATCAGTGTCAGACAGATGTTGGCTATGATCCATACCTTAAAACTTCTTTGTCTCCTATAGTCCTCAAGACCTCTTCAGTTGATTACAGACACCACAATGATGTGTTACAGAAACAAGCAAGGAGGTACCAGGTCATACTGTCTGTGCAGGCTCACTGTGATGGCTTGGGAGGTAGTTCTTCTGCACTCCCTAACCCTCCAATCATTTTACATTCCATCAGTGTAAAACATGACAGCAGACAAGCTGAGCAAGACCTGGACAGATCTCTTGAAAGGAAATTGAATGGGGGGGGGGGGGTCTTCCAGGAATTGATCCAGTTGTGGGGAACAGTTCAAGTAGATCTGTTTCCCTCCTTTCAAAACGTACAGCTGAACAAATCCTGCTCCAGGACTCCTTGCAAACAACCCGGAAAACAGATACTTTTTCTTTTCCATGGTTGGGAATGTTCCTTTATGCTTTTTCCACCCATTCCACTGATATCCAGAGTAATTCATAAGATTCAAATGGACTCCGCAAAGATCATTGTGGTGACTCCCATTTGTCCCAGGCAGCATTGTTTATCCCTTCCTATGTAATTGGCCATGGGTAATTACCACAAGTTTCTTCACAAAGTGGACATACTCACACAAGACAGGGGGAGTTTGATTCACCCCAAATACAATCAGCTAAATTAATGGATGATTCAATTCTGATTCCTTTTAGGCACCTCTTTCCTGAAGATGTGCAGCAGTTCTTAAAGGAGGCAGGAAGAGATGCTACTAGGAAATTTTATATTGACAAGTTGAAAAAATGTTTAGTTGTTGCCTAGACAATAACCAGGGTCCCATCAGGGATTATGTACCACTGGTGCTTAAACATTTGTGTGAGTTACTATCCTCTGGTCTCTCCTATTCCACTATCAAAATACATTTTACAGATATTTCAGCATATCTGCCCATGAATCCTCTCTCTTCTCTGTTTCTAGCTCCTGAATCCATATCCTTCCTCCTCCCAGGTTGGATAGGCTTTGATAATCAAACCATGTAGCCTGAAGGCTACTGCAGCAGTGGGACTGATGAATATAATTCAGTTGTGTAAGTAGCACTTACACATAACAGTAGAAGTTTGAATTTCTCACTGCTGCAGTAGCGGTACCCACCCACCATCCCCCTACTTTTGTATCCTACTGACCCCTCTAGATGTCAAACATTGCTTCTTCATATTTGTATTGATAATTACAAAATCATGCTATGTACAAGGCATTAAAATATTTCATCTTAAAGCTTACACAATGGCAAGCACAACTGTATTGATATTTAACCTCTGTGTCATGCAGATAAACAGATATTCGTTTATATTCATGTAATTATTTATACTGTCATAAATTTCATGTTTTTTCTAACTTTCTTGACAACCAAGTTGCACAGACAGAACTGCTTAGCATCGTATGAAAGCTCTTAGCTGGATGAACAAAATGTTGCCGACAGTATGGGTGTAACTTGAGAGGTTGCTGAGATATTGTAAGTTGTTTAGAAAACATTACAAACCTAATAGTTACTCTGTTTACTGTGACTTCTAAAATCCAGTTTAAGACCTAAAACCTAAAAAAATACTATCACTATAAAAGTCATGTATGCTGAAGAGTTTGCCATTTATACTTCTTTAGTAACCCCTCTGGTTCCAGAGATATGAACATTTTTTGAAATGTGAGGACATCATTTAATTCTATCAAAAAGTTTAGGCTCTGACGATTGGCAGTTATGGTGCAAACTTCCAGCTCTTCATTGGAGAGAATGAGTTAATTCTTGAGACATAAAGAAAAGCATTATGTGTAGATCTAGGGATGTCATTGCCCCCCTTTACTCAGCCCTCATTAGGCCAATCATTGAGTATAATGCCCCCAGACATGTTCCAGACACATGGAATAACTGGAATGCTCACAAAGATACCTTACTGAAAGGATACAAGGCCTAAACAACATGTCCTACATGGACCAGCTCAAAGCTCTGTCACTATACTCTGTATCCTACAGACTGCTAAGAAGTGATCTGTGTCTGGTATACAAGGCATCGTCTTTCACAATACTGATGGATTTATTGCATATCAGCAAGTCAAATGGCATCAGAATGGCATTAGACATACTTGGTCTAGGGATCTAAACCTCATCTGCAACATCAAGAGAATTGATGGAGGAACAGTTATACCTCATGGAGAATACCACTGCTATGGAACAGACTCCTCATCCACATAAAAAAGTTCATCCCTATCCATATTCTAGAGCAATTTGGATCCATGGATGGAATACCAAAAATTTTCCCCAGGACTGCCTCTGTATTACTAGTGGACAGAAGAAGCTCCTAAATGCTTTATCCTATCCTTAAAATATCTATAGTATGATCCCAGTTATTCTCATCAGTGGTAGTATGTAATAATCAACCATGGGATGAGTAAGGCCAATCTCTAGCCAAATGGGATAGGTTAATTTGAGCATAAAAATGGTAATTGGCTAGGCTTACAATGCTCTGCAAGGCTAGCCTAGTTCTTACTTGTGATATATCTTTTAGAGGTTCAGGTTGAGTATACTCCTTTACTTTTGGGCATGAAACTTCTGAAGAAATCTTCACCCTGACCGCTGATTTCCATTCAAGGGTCAGAGTGAAGGTGTGGGAAGGAGCCATAGTTTTTGGAAGCTGGCAGGTTGCTGTGTTTTGGCCAGAACAGAATCCATAGAGCCTAAAGACTACTGTCACAATGAGGAGTTTGAACATCTAATATTATGGGTAAGTGCAGTCTATCTTTCCTTATGGTTTCATTATCATTCATGTCACATTTGCAATGTTCCAGTATACTCTTACCTTCATCCTACTTCAACATCAAAAATAGACAATGCCATAATATATATATATATATATATATATATATATATATATATATATATATTATATATATATATATATATATATATATATATATATACTGCCTGGAGACTTGTGCAAGTCTTCACTTTAAGGGCCTTGCATTACACTCACTCTTATACTTTACTATGCAAAACTCATGTTTTACCATATGTTGCTATGGCAGTAATGACACTGCATGCTTATTGTATGCCCAAACTTCTTTGTTATGATTTAACTTTATTCCACTAATTACCCTGTAATAATTTTTCATGCCTAAAACATGGTATATACATTTGTCTAAAATTGCACTATATAAATAATGTCTTTATTAAGTGAGTAACATGCTTCTTTATCATGTAAAATGTTTTGGTATTGTTTTGATATAAACAATCTCTGTGCTGAAAGCCACTCTGGGTTCATTGGTTCTGTGTACAATCCATAAGTAGTTTTGCCATTTATGAAGACTGTACTTTGGTAGATAAATATATGTGTGTAGGAATAAGTTTTTCTGCCCATAATTGGTAATCTCTTCTGGATTATGTAATAAAAACACTTGAATTTACTCTGGTAAATTTTTTGAATGAAGGATAAATTGTATATTAACTTTTGTTTTATACAAATCATAGTCTTTCACAACACTGATGCATAAATCACACTATACACCTTAACTCTACATAAGCTTTCAGTATTCAGATTCCTTGCAATAGCAGTTCTGCCATAAAAGAAATCACTCACACATGTTCATCATTCCATATATCTTGATTTCTAGTATAGCACATATGGGGCACAAAAGCATTTATTTGTGGTCTTAAATCTATCCAGCCATCATTTATAGAATACTCAGACAACTGCCTTCCATTTTTTCCGGTATGAAATTGTCATCTTGTTCGGTCTGCCATTTTTATTTCTAATACCGTTTCTTCATATTGTTGAAAAAATAGCTCTTTGCAGTCTCATGGTGTTACTGTTACCACAGACCTGCTTTGGATTCATTCCCATTTTATTGGGTTTATGTAAATCAAAAATGCATTCTACATAACATAAGAAAATATTTTATTTACTGATTTATGTTTCATTGACTGGGTTATTCCCACCAAGTCTGTGGCTTATTTTCCGGAGATACCCGTGGTGGTATTAACACTGGCTACAGGAAATTTGGACAGGGTACTGTGGGAAATTCCAACATTGTTTTTGAGAGGAGGTGCTATAGAGTTTTTCCAGTCTGGAAGTTGAAGGGGTGGAGATCAAACTCCATGGAGCATGAAATACAGGTACTAAAGTCAAATAATGTAAGAGAGCAGTAGGTCAATGGTAATGCAATAGCAAACCCAGTGTTGCAGTCAGGAGGACTGGAGGATTCAGTATTGTTGGACGTGCTGCAACAAGGAGGACTGGAGGATTCAGTATTGCTGGATGTGCTGCAACAAGGAGCACTGGAGGATTCAGTATTGTTGGATGTGCTGCAACAAGGAGCACTGGAGGATTCAGTATTGTTGGACGTGCTGCAACAAAAACAGATAAGTGATGTCATGGAGCTTTCATGAGCAGAAGTGGTGCAAAAACCCAAGCTGTTAATGCAGGTACAGAAGGAAGCAGCTGCTGTGGTGGAATTGTGTGGAGTCTGCATGTCCTCCCAGCGGTCGAGTGGCGTTCCAAAAGACATGCGTGAATGGGTGTGCCTTCGTTGAAGGTTAGGTGTCGAGCTGGCAACTCGGCACTGCTAATCATTAGCAGACCGAAGTTCCACTGTGGCGACCCCTAACCGGGAAAAGCCAAAAGACAAACAACAACAACAACATTCTGTTGGAGAGTCTGAAGAAAAAGTAATAATATGCGGAATGTTGTTGATAGTAACAAGGACCTAAAAACTGGATATTAAAACAGATGACGATTTTGGGGAAGCACAATGGACAGGTGTGCCAATAAAACTTTCAAAATACTGATGCATAAAAATGAATAAAATGAAATAAAAATAAAACAGAACAAAACTAGACAGATATTTTGTATGGGACTGTTTGGTTATGACCTTACGTTTTAAGACACAAGATGTGAAATTATTTATCCTTTTGGGGAAAGAACAGTTCTGTGACTTAACTCTTAAGACTTTTGGAGTAATAGAGACATTTTTGGGGGCATGTGATGATAAGAAAGATTCTTACACATGGAATGATTTATGTGTTTGCTGGTCAAAATATGAAAATGAGAAATTAAATATTCAATTCAGGACTGATGTAAATGAAGGAGACATTACAGAGTATTCAAAGAGTGTATTTACTGATGTATACAGTGTAAAATGGGTAAAAGATGAACAGAATTTATGGACAGAGGCTTGGGAATGTAATGTGATTAAAGTGACTAATTACAGGCCTGAACATTTGCCCAGCATTGTGTATATAAATGGATTCAGAGAGGATTTATAGAGGGATCAACCTAAAACATGTTGTTTTGTGGGGTGCATCTCAATTAAAGGATGTATTAAAATAAGAGGGTCTATATCAGAACATCGAAGTTTTAAAACTTCAAATGTTCTAATATCGACCCATTTTAATCAAATGCTAAAAATAGCAAAGCTGCAGAACACCAAATCTTTCCTAGGGAAAAAATTTGGTTGGAAATAATTCGGTTGGCTGGTTCTGTGGCTTCGCTATTTTCAGCGCTGTGGTGGAGATTTACGGGTCGTGTATAGGTAAGTGTTCGATTGTGTGGTTGTTAGGATTAGGGCGCGGGTTAGGTGAGTTAGGGTTAGGGCACGGGCTAGGTGAATTAGGTTTAGGGGGTGGGTTAAGTGAGTTAGGGTTAGGGCATGGGTTAGGCGAGTGTGCGATAGTGACGGACCTTAGGGTTAAGGTTTGGGTTAAGGTAAGTGGATAGATAGTAGTGTATGTATAGTTTAGTGTAGGGGTAGTTGTAGGATTATAAGTGTATGTGTGTATTGATGTTTTTTAGGTGTGCTTGTGTTGTGTGTATGTGTTTCGGAATAGCAATTCGCTGTTCTGAATGTTCAATATTATGTGGGGTTTAGATATTTTAGGTTCGATGAAATAGTGTTCGCTATTTTCATCTTTCGATAATGTGATAAAAATGCAAATAAGATGCCAACAATGTGTGGGGAAAATGATATTGACTGTAAAATAGAATGTAGAAAATGTCACAAATAAGATCATTTAGAGTTTATATTTAAAGGAAAACAAGCAAGATAAATCAATAAAAAGTATGGCATGAAATGAGTGTTGATGTGGACAAAAGTAATGGTGAAGATATAAATGAAAATGTTCAGAATGAAGATACGTCACAGAAAAGAGGAGAAATTATTTAGAGAAAGAAAACGGGATCGAAGAAAAAGAAAATAAATGAAAAATGAAGAGGACTACATTGTATCTGTAAAATGGAAAAAAAAAAAAATATATATATATATATATATATATATATATATATATATATATATATATATATATATATGGGTCCCCTTCAGATGATCGAACTTTTATATATGGAATACTGGAAATCAAAGAGGCATAAGTAGAGATGCAAAGTATGGGTGAAATAGAAAGTGTAATGGTGCTACAAGAGAAAGTTTTATTGGCAGAGGAGTAAAAGTAAAATTAAATCATTTCTCCTGACTCGAGGGAAAGAATGAGTTGGGGTTAGTAGCACGAAATGTTAACCATATACAAAAGAAAGAGAAGGCTGCATGTATTATAGTTGTGTGCCCAGTTAAAACAGATATTTATCTGTACTTATTTACATTTTGAAAGAATATCCACAATATACACAATAGTTCTCCGGTTCCACCAATAAGTGCTCGCGACTACCAAAAATATGGTAAATCCACAATTTAATGAAGTCAAAGTACAAAAAAAACGAACTGATACGACAAAACACTATAAGCACATACAGACAAAGCGAACTGTTTAACAAAGTTAAGCGCTTTCAACCAAATCAGCTGGTCTTCATCAGAACTAAAGCGTATAACTGTTACACTGTTTAAATAACTTCAATGGTGCCAAAAAAACATTTGCCTTACCTTAAAGTTGTATTCACTCTTTGTTGACATAAAATATTTGCATCCCTTACAATGCCATCAAATTTCGCTCATAAAAATTTTTTCTTTCTTGTACAGATTATAAACAAATAATACATTTAATAAAAATATTTTAGAAAAAATGTACTATAATAGATAACTATATTGATTAAAATAATATAATATAATCTACTACTGTGACTGCGAACTGTCTGTTCTATCACCCGATAAGGCTATACATAATTCATAAATATTAATACTTATTAATTCATCATTACTGAACATTGTTAGTAAAGGAAATATGTGTACATGTATATGCATATATAAAAACACATAAAAATTGCTCAACTTACTAAATATATCACTAATAAATATTCTTAAAATCTGTATAAAATTTGTATAAAAATACTGATTCAATATAACTCTATGTATGCTCCTATCTTCTCATCTGTTGATATGCCAAATAAATATACAACTAATATTTAAATACAAAAAATTCTATACAAATAAATATATATTTTCAAATTATTATATATTTTTGTATTAAAATGTTTTTTTCCTCCTATGTAATACTACTTTCCTAACTAATTACTTTTTCTATGAATATAATAATGATTTAATTGAAATACATTCATTTAAACCTGGTGGGGTGGTGGCACCCAACCATATTTGCCACCATGTCTCTTTATATGCCAATAAACTCTTATGGTCACCACCTCTTGGATCTAGTTCTATAATTACAAAAATGCTAAACTTGAATTGATGTTCTTCTCCTTTACTTTCAATATCTCGATATAATGCATTCATTTTATCTTTGGTCTTAATGCTATATGTATGGTCATATATGCGTTTTTTAAGACATCTTTCTGTTCTTCCTACATAGAAACTTGGGCATATGTCACATGTAGCTAAATATACTACCATTTTGGTGTTACAATTTCCATATTTACACCTGATAATGGTCTTATGTCCTTTCTGTAATATTATTTTATTTTCCTGTGACATACGTCTACATTGGTTACAAAATCCACATTTTCTGCTTCTATTGCTGTTTTTCTTACTACTTCTTTTCCTGTCAATATTTCTGTACTCCATTAAACACTTCATGTTACTACCCATTTTATAAATAAAATTGGGTTTAGATCCCAATATTTGGACTAAGCCCGTATCCACACTAATTAAATGCCAAAATTTATATATTATACTTTTAATTTTGTCTACTCCTAAATTATATTGTAAAATACAAACTCTTTGAAAATTTGAAACTGATTTATTCATAGCCAAATTATTGTCCAAGTTATTGGGATGTGTATTCCCAGCTCCCAATAATGGTTTATATTTAATGTTCCACTGTTGGGTAACATAATTAATAGTTTCTTCCATCATTTCCTCAGGATATCATCTTTGTCTAAAAAGTTTTTTAATGAATATCAATTCACTTTTCATCACTTCATAATAAGAGACCATTCTAGCTGCACGAATACATTGACCTTTAAACATATTATATTTAACTTTAGAAGGATGACAACTGGAATAGTCTAAATAATTGTTAGAAAATGTACTTTTCCTATAAATTTTGGAGTAGACTTGACCTTCATCATGATATATGTATGTGTCCAAGTATGGTAATCCATTTTTATCAAAAGAATAAGTAAATTTTAAATAATCACTACTATTGTTAAGAAAATTTATAAATTGTAGTAACGTGTCTTGTTCTCCTTCCCATAAAATATAAATATCATCCAAGAATCTGGAATAATATTTTATGAATTGGTAATATTTGCTGAGGAATAAAATGCTATCTTCCCAATTAAGCATAACCAAGTTGGCATAAATGGGGGCACACACTGCCCCCATAGTTACCCCCCTGGTTTGCTTAAAATATTCCCCCTCAAAGTAAATAAAGTTGTTATCCAATACAATAGACATCATCTCAGATAATAAACATATTTCATCCCATTCTAGGTTTGTATGCCTCACTAAACCGTTATTAAAGGCCTCCAAACCTTCCTGTTTTGGGATTCAGGAGAATAAATCTATTACATCAATTGTCACTGTAATAGTATTATTATTCAATATAGTGTAGACAGGAAAATTAGATAGAAAGACCCACGAATCCTTCACCATATGTTTAATAAACGAATACATATTCTTTAACTTGATATCAATATACTTTCCCATAGGTAAAGTTTTAGAATAACTTCCAGATACTATTGGTCTAAAGGGAGGGTCCTTGATGTCTTTGTGCACCTTTGGTATACCTACCAAAGTAGCTACCTTTGGAAATTTAACCTTAATAAATTTATATATTTCTTCTGTAATTCTACCATCTAATAAATATTCCTCTATGTACGAGTCAATGCACTGATAGGCTACATGCAACTCGTTCAAAGAAATAGTCTCATAATTTCCAGTTAAATATAGTATGTCATAAATTTTCTTTGTATACTGTATACAATAGCACTACCCCCCCCCCTTTATCTGGTTTCATTATTCTAGTACTATTATCATTCTTAATTTCAAAAAGTAATTTCATTTCATCATATGATAAATTATTAACATTTGTTACCTGTTTCAAATTCTTATATTCCTGATATATTTCTCTTGTAACTACCTTATCAAAAGTATCAATAATAGGATGATTAGGTGGCGTAAAGGTACTCTTTATACTTATCTGATTGTTTACTCTTTGATCTATACATAGGTGGTCCTTTTTTGGCATATCTTTAAAAAATACTTCCAAATTAATCTTCCTTATGTATTTCTTAAAATCAATTAATACTTCAGTTAAATTAAATTTAGGGTTAGGTATGAATTTCATACCTTTTTCAAATAATTCAAAATGAACAGTCTCTATAGAAATATTAGAATAATTGTATATGTTAAAATTATTGTAGGAATAAATATTCCCATTAACCACTATATCATTGTCACCGTTTCCGTATATTTTATTTTCATTATTATAACAATTATAGTCTATATTATCTAATGTTGAATTTGCACATGGAAACTTTGGTTTATCAGTCTCAATAATGTAAAAAGAAGCTGCATCTATTTCTGTTAATACTGGTTGTAGGACTTTATCTTGTAGTAATTCTCTCTCTGATAGGTTCTCTGATAAGGTTGACCTATATTCCTTGGGTATCTCTGAAAATCCTGTCTCCCATAATGTCTTCTTTGACCATAATTGTCCTGAAAAATATTTTTACTATATTTACTATTGTTATTATACTTATTGTAAACATTCTGTTCTTGTAAATTGTCTTTTTGGTGGCTGGGCCAAATATAAGCTGTATTTTTATTATATTGCTCCCTATCCCTCGACATTTTATTATTTTTACGTTGACACAATTTTGTGACCCATTTTTCTGCTTCTACAAATTGCTTATTATATAATTTTTCCCATTCCTTAAATAATAAATCATTAACAATACATGTGTTAAGTTTCTCAGCTTCTTGTATTAAATTACTTAATTTTTCATCATTATATTTGATTAATAATCTCATAAAATTGTGCCCACAATCATCAAAAAACACATTAAATTCATTTTTACCAGTATTGGTCAGATCTAATCCCATGGGTAACTTAAAAAATCTCAGCCCCATTGGGACTATCTTACTATCTATACATTTCAATAAATACATATTATCTACTTTCAGTCCATTAATAGTCTTTAATTTCTTTCCCAAAGTGTAACTCATATTTTTCAAATATTTTATGTCAACAAAGAGTGAATAGAACTTTAAGGAAAGGTAAATTTTTTTTGGCGCCATTGAAGTTATTTAAACAGCGTAACAGTTATACGCTTTAGTTCTGATGAAGACCAGCTGATTTGGTTGAAAGCGATTAACTTTGTTAAACAGTTCACTTTGTCTGTATGTGCTTATAGTGTTTTGTCGTATCAGTTCATTTTTTTTGTACTTTGACTTCATTAAATTGTGGATTTACCATATTTTTGGCAGTCGCGAGCACTTATTGGTGGAACCGGAGAACTATTGTGTTTATTTACATTTTGTTGATGGGATTAGTCCTACTGTATAGACCCCATTTTCAGAGGAGACTCAGAAGTAATAATTAGGACAGTTACTGAAACAAGATCAAATTTACAACTATCATATAAATACCATTGAAGTAATCAAAATAAATATGTATTGAGAATAAAAATTCAGGCAAACTTTCAAAGTACACATACACACACACACACACACACACACACACACACACACATATATATATATATATATATAGAGAGAGAGAGAGAAAGAGTAGTGCACATAAAATACATCTAGAATATGTAGAGATGGGAGTAAGGAAATGCATGTTTAATTTATATAAGATTAGTGCAGGAAGAAACAAGTAAATAGGCAGAGGATTTATAAGGAAATGAAGCTATATGGAATTTAGGAACAAAAAATTGTTCAGGAATACTAGTGCTATTTAAGAATGAGAATGTTGAATTGTTGATTTGCGTTGGTTTTAGAGCAGCATATAAAAAGGTCCTACCAAGCCGCTGCAGGAAAAAGAGCACCAAAACATCCGGAATAAAATAAATATATTTATTTAATAAACTGAAAGTAAATGGAAATTAAGCACTTTCATCCTTAATAACATATGGATGTCATCAGAACTTCCATAACAAATCACAACCAGGATTTTATAATAATATCAAATGATTATGTGCTTTACAATAACCAGTCAATAAGAACCACATATTAATCCCTACTTGTGTCTTTCGGCTTTTCCCGGTTAGGCATCGCCACAGCGGAACTCCGGTCCACTAATAATTGGCAGTAGATTTTTACGTGCCGAGTTGCCGGCCCTGACGCACAACCTTCAACGAAGGTATGCCCATTCACGCATGTCGAGTCCACACAGAAGACGCTCTAGCTGAGAATCGAACAGGACAACGTCTTACTGCGAGGTGATCCCTACTAATTATAGTAAATACATTAAAAATAATTCAAAAACAATTATAAATAAATAATCCTATATAACTAAGATCTAAAATATCATAAATGCAAATAATGTGGTAGAAGAAAAAGGTTAATATGTATTATGACAATAATGATTTCATGTACATATATAAATATGTGCTCAGTATGATATGATTATGCATATACTGTTATTATGATCTTTTCAATAATTGTTGACAGACTTTTTTGCAACCACTTGAGCTACTACCTTCTTAGGCAGTTGGAACCTTGGTTTAACATCTGCTTTGAAGGACTGGTTACGGAAAATATGACAAGTCAGTGGTATCTGGAATTTTAGTTGTAAATAGACAGTAGAAAAAGGATTGCTCTGTAGCTCATAGGTGTACAGCAGCAGTGTGTCACTTAATAAACCATGCTAAAAGACACCAAGATAATGAACCTTTTTAACCATTTTACCCTCACATGGAGGTGCAGATCACCCACAGTCCCAAAAATTTAAATATACTAAATTCATGATTACACAACTTTGGAGAAAAGGACTAAATCCCTTACCCTATTGTCTCACGATCCTTCCAAAACACAGTGCTCACCATTACTCTACATTGTAAATAAATTGTATGCAACTCTGCATTTATGCATTGCCATTCACTTGCACAGCTACACAGCAAGGATATACACACATTGAGTCATAGTACTCTGATTAAATGACTTGGTAGTATAAATCAATGATGTGCATATCAAAACAATGTGTGTTGCACACACATACACACACACACACACACACACACACACACACACACACACACACACACACACACACACACGCACATATTCTTTCCACTGAGTGCAGACATAGTTGATGATTACAGTCGTGTGTCTATTAACTGAAATTATTGTTGGGTGAGTGCTGGGTTTCTTGAATGGAGGAACATTGGCTACTTGATTATGTGTAAGGGATGTACTTTTGGTTATGGTAAGTGACTGGGTGTATTAAGGCTGAAACTTTTGTATATACCAAAAGTATCGGCATTTGGGTTGGGAGTGTATTTGCATGAGTGTTGCAGGTTAGGGTTAGACTAAGGGGTAAATAAGGTTATAGTTTTAGTGTTTTGTGTGTATGTGCAATGTAGGGTAGTGTGATAGAGTGCCTTGTCTTACGGTGCTGTTAGGGAAAGAGTTTTTCTTAAGTTAATATGTAGGGTTGGGGTTAGGGACAAAGATCTAGGGTTAGACTTACCACACAGGTAAGGTGCCCACTTTACTTACGAGTACTACCTCTAAACCTAACCCTGCCCCTGTCCCTAACTCCAGCCCTGCATATTTCCTTACAAGTACTCTTTCCTTGACAGTATCACCATTCAAAGTTGGTATAGTACTACTGTTAGTTTTTTTCTTTTTAGTTCGTGTGAAATGAGAGTTTTTGTTTTCCTTTTATGATTAATGTAATTGCAGCTAATTTGTTTGATTTGTGGTAGTGTGTTTCATTGAAATTGATTTAGTGTCAGTTAAAGTAAAAGAATACATTCATATATTTTTTTTCTTTTAGGAGGAGATTGTTGGCTTGAAATTGGTTCTGTTTATTTGGTGAGATGCTGCCTCACACGTGATAAATGTACAGGATAATAGACCCCTTTCAAAAACAAATGATTAACAATACCAGTTTCTGGTGTAAAGAAGTTACAAGAACATCAATCATAAATGGGATCATGATACATTGTAGGAGAAAATGGGCTATACTTTATTGAGGTGGAGAATTTTAAACTCAGTTGAGCTCGCAGAATATTATTTTGTTTAAGGCTAAAAAATATCTAATAAATAAAATGAATAACTTACTTGAACTAAAAACGCAGATTAAAAATGATTCACTCGTAACAGAAATAACTTTCCTACATTTTCATTGCCTTATTAAATGTTCTGCCAGACTTTTTTTGAAATAACTGCACTTTGTTGGTGTTTATAATTCAGCCAAAGCAAAATAAATTAACATCAAAACATAAATCAGTATAGAACAGAAAATAAAAGCAACCATAACACTACATGATAATATAAACATGTCAGCATCCTTAAACTGTGCACAGAAAGATGCCAGCTGTCTATATACAGCTAGGCAGCTGTCCTAATAAGGCCTGCTCAGAGACCTTATTAATTTAGAGCAAGATTATACCCCGTCCACAGAGCAACTAACCATTCATTAATCACGCAGCATCAAATGGTAATATTTATCTAAAATAGGCCCAGAAAGACTTCAAGTTGCATCAACGAAAAGCATTTAGACTAGAGTGATTGTAAAACTCCTGATGGTGAACTCTCTACTCAGGCTATCTCTTTATCTCTGTCTGTCTCTCTTAAGGAGTTTGACTATAAATATTATAAAATGGACCACCTCCCTAAATCCTGCTTAATCAGCCTATCATGAACTATTTCATTATTCCAAACACTAGTGGCATCTGTCTTTTGTGGAACTGCATTGTCCCGCATCTGCACCCCATTCATCAATCTTCCCTTCTTTCTCCCAGTTATTGTGCTTCGATTATGCCATCTGCTCCTGTCTTACATTTTCTGGGTTCTGCCTTCCTTAACTCTGTTTTAAAACCTCATGCAGGCACACTCTTCATTATGTGTATTTGTACCTATTCATTTCTCTGTTTTTCCACCTTACGTTATCTAACCCAGGTACTCGTTACACTATTACTGTAGCTAAGTATCATACGTTTCCATATCTACTTCTACAAGTGCACATAATTTATATGAGTAATGCATTACGGGTGGACACCCCATTGTTTATGACTGTAGTAAGTAAAGCAAACTTGAAGCTTGTCTGTGGGCCCCATGTATTTATTCATGTTTTCTAACCCTATGTACTTCACGAATATATGTAACCAATGGTGCTGAGGTAGGCTCATGTGTGCTGGGGTAGGCCCATGTGGGCAAGAACAAAAAAGAAATCTGAAAGAGGAGAAATGACATGGTGCATCAGGTGGCAATAAAATTCCCTGCTAAGAGAGTAGACTGGATGATTGCATGAGTAAAATGGTGTTAAAAGAGATTGTGGATCACAGAGATCTTTTAAAACCATTATTGTTTTAAATGTCTAAGGCATCAGACTTGGGGAACAAAACATTACAATTAACAGGAGGTAGAGTATGCTTTTGGATAACAGTGTGTGCAAATTTTATTCAAGGCCACAATTATGAAACTAAGCTATCAGTTCAATATATTAATGATCGTATACTATTACAATCTATATGCACCTGATTTACACCTATTAGATAACAGTGCACATTTATCAAAGGAAATTATTAAAGGTCAGATATTGCAATAAGCACTTTAATGTGAAGTTCTAGGTATCAGGTGACTGTGTATTTATTGAGGGGATGTACTAACAGTGACATATTTACAACAGTTAATAGACAGTAAAAGTATACGTTTCAAGAGTCCCTGTGTATAGATCAGTAAACTGAGCCACATGCGGTGAAGCTGTATGTAATACAAATGGTGTGCAATTATCAGAAAGGAATGTATTAATGGTCAGAGTCTGCAGTATTCAGTGTACACGGAACCGTAACATAATGTGTATTACAAGAACAAATAAGAATGAGCTGTTGTTGTGTAATAGTACAGGGAACCAACTTAAGGACAATATACAGTATTATGCCTTGACCCCCCATTAATATTCCAAAACGTGCATGCTGATTGGCCAGCGTGCACGTTGTAAATCGACTTATACTAATGGAAAAAGGTCCAGTCGCCCGGACTTTTTCCATTAGTATAAGTCTCTTTTAAAACACTGTCTCGCTATGTTAAAAGAGTTTAACATAGCGACACAGGTTTAAAAAAAGCAACGGAGATCTCCGTTGCTTTTTTTAAAGCTGTCTTGCTATGTTAAACTCCTTTAACATAGCGACACAGTGTGTAAAAAGCAACGGAGATCTTGCTTTCTCCGTTACTTTTTTTTTAAACCTGTCTCGCTATGTTAAATGGGTTTAACATAGCGAGACAGCTTTAAAATAAGCAACGGAGATCTCCGTTGCTTATTTTAAAGCTGTCTCGCTATGTTAAACCCATTTAACATAGCGAAACAGTAAAAAGCAATGGAGATCTTGCTTTTTCCGTTGCTTTTGGCCACAGCTCTGATGTACTACGTAGGCATGCGCAGTACATCAGAACTGCCGCGGATACCAGACAGCTGCGGAAGGGCAGCAAAGAGGCATTATGCAATGCCATTATTTAAGAAAAGTAATTATTTCTTTTCTTAAATAATGTCATAGTATAATAGCAATAACCCACTTCTGGGTGTGGGTAATGCGGGATTTACCCATGGTTGTCTTTGTTTGGTCCCTCGGGCTTCGCCCTCAGGACCAAACCACACCAACCGTGGGTAAATCCCGCATTACCCACACCCAGGCGTGGGTTATTGCTATAGTATTTTACCACCACAAGAGTCAAGTGAACAAACAAAATGAATTTTGTTGACATAATGAACACAGGGTCAAAATAAAGAAGTTTTTACATAGCGCTGCGTATGACCTTGTGTAGAAGTATTTTGAGTGAATTGTGGCTGTCTAAAAAAAATACAAATGGGCAGACAGATTTTTTTAAATTGAAAGGATGGTGGCGATAAGTACTAAACCCACATCTCTGACCATTCAGTTTTGTAGACTGAAACTGTCTATTCCCATAAAAAATAAAGGAAGATGGACAAAATGCTTGCAGCAGACTGGTACTGGCATACTCTAGTAGTGCCTCTGCTTTTATAAGATTTTGCTTAATTTAACTATTCCTCATCCAAGTAAAGATGTAGTTGAATCAGCCCTCTAAGCTGGTAAAACTGGACTTCTGATCCTGAGGAAAGGAGAGGTGCAGCTGGATATCATCTATATAGAAGTTATACTGAATCCTTCTGCTTGCATTACCCACCTGCAGTGTATACACAGGGAATACTGTGGCATCACACTCTCCAAGAGATATCTTCCAGAGGAACTAACTCCAGAGGCAACCTACTGAGAGTGAAAGGAGAGGAAAGAGACAGGTTACTGGAGTACTGTACAGGACAAACTACCCTGGGTATAAACATTCTCTATCAAAGGGCTGGATGCCCTATCCACAGAGACTACATAGACTGTAGGCCTTTTCTTCTTCCTTTTAATTTTATTTTATTAAAGCACTTAAGTATTTAAAGATTAATTACAGGCAGAATAGAATATAAACTTTGATTGCGGACAATAAGAAGATCACTTTACTACTCTCATAATCCTGTCTCAGCACTGTATCCTGATTAAAAACCAGTATGACATAAAGTACAAAAATCATGAGAAGTAATACAGGGTGAGTACAACTGTTCGTAAACTGCTTATTCAATAACTGTTCATAAAAAGGGAAAGTTAGAGACAGGGCATACATGTTTCATTCTGCACAGGTCAGAAGAATGTTTCTTAAAGATGGGGGTTATCTGTTCTTGTTTTAAATTGGGAAGACTTCCCCAGGCGTTAAGAAGGTCTCATAGTGCAGAAAATGATTAGACAGTTGATTCCAAAGAAGATTTAACCAGCACGACAGGACCTACATCCAGTCTGTAATTTAGACATACAGCTGAAATTGCATTTGTGACATCTTCACAATTTATATTTTTAAACTTCGCCTAAGAAAAATCAAGGCAATTT
Source organism: Protopterus annectens (assembly GCF_019279795.1). NCBI lineage: Eukaryota > Metazoa > Chordata > Ceratodontiformes > Protopteridae > Protopterus > Protopterus annectens. The sequence goes on from NC_056743.1 coordinate 977,076,180, forward strand.
GCATCAGAACCACTGAAGTATTAATTGGATTCAATTTTGGGAATGGACACCCTAACTGAGAATATGTTACTTGCAAAGAAACATGCAATCTTCTCAGATCTTGTTAAGACTGACATCTTCTGAAGTGTAAGAAAGGCTATGCCGCAGAAGGTCATAGCTGGATCACTCAGTGCAGTGGCAATCTCACTAGACAAGAATATTGTTTTCTTAAATGACCTTCTTACATGAGAGCTGTGCCCTGGTATGCAACATAATAACTGGCCATGTTAAGTTTATCTTCAGGTATGTACATCCTCCTTCATGTATATTCCAGCCTGTACTCTTGTTTCTGTAACTCACTAAACTTCTGGTCATACTAGTGTATAGACTTAGGAAATGCAAAGCCATGGGATACAACATCCACAGACTCAGTGATATCTCTATCATAAGCTGCCTGGAAAAGCTTTGGGCTATCAGCAATGTCATCTTCAAGAAACTGGCCCAATAAGGACACCAATTTGCCACTTGTAATATTTCTCAAACCCTTGTACTTCTCCAGCTCATTGCTGGGTGGTAACCTTAGTGGGAGTTCCAAAAGGGAATACTAACTAGAGACAGATCAGTCCATGAAAATGGTTCCACAGCTGTTCTAGTGTTGACCATTCCTAGCCTGAATAGCAACTCCACTGAGTGCCCAAATATAAGTCACAAGAGAAGTAACTTGTGCAAAACCAAAACTCTGCACAATCTGAGCATGGTCAGGTCACTTAGCTTGCCATGAGCTCAGGCATTGAAATCACCATGCGTAACCCATAATCAGAGTTCTGGTACCGTATCAATGAAGAAGTCCATGATTGTTTTCTGAAAAGTCACAGGGTAACCAAGTAGATGATGAATCCAAAGGAATCTGCAAAACACTCCTGCCCTACTGCCATAGTCAAGGGACTTAATTCCTCAGTTAGTCTGGTTCATATCATATCTGCTTTGGTAAGAGTATACTGCAACCAGTGCTATTCTGTCTAGGACTCAAAATAATGGAAACCCAGATGCGTTATAGCTTCTAACAGGGCCAGAAGTTTTGTCTGGACAGGTGTACAAAAGGTCTCCCAAATGAAGACCTAGCAGTGGTTCCTAAATGAAGACCTTGTTCTCCTAAAGGTGGTCTAGAATTCTGCAGCAAGGGTTTAATTAGGGGCATCTTGGTTCTTTAATATTATCCCACAGCAAGTCATATATATCTGACTTAATATGCCATGTATAGACCTGGCATTAAGTAACAGAGCCACAGATGGGACCAGAGGAGAAAAGATTCTATCTAAAGGTTGATAATAAAAAGGTGACTCCAAAGGTGCTACATGAAACAGCAAGAACTCATATCACATAATGTTATTACCTTATATGGTGGGCATAGGTAATCTTAATTGGAATATGTTTATCTAGACTAGAACAAAGTGTCCTGTGACCCTCTGCATATGTTAATGAGCTTCTGGATACATAAATAAAATGTTATTGTTTTTATTGGGGTACATGTATTTGTTAGCTAGGCAAAGGCTACAGATAATCACATTTCCTGTTTGAACATTGATAAATAATGCAGTTTAGCATTATTTACAGACTACTTTCCAAATTAAAATCAGATATTATAAACATTTACAAACTTCAGAGCTGTAAAAATACTCCTTTACTCATGTTATACTTCCCTTATACTTATATAATTTAGTGAAGGAGTCTGGCCACTCCTTCCCTGTATTAAAAATATGTGTACACACATATATGTGTGTGTGTGTGTGTATATATATATATATATATATATATATATATATATATATATATATATATATATATATGGGTCTACATTGTATTATCGAAAATACAGTTCATTGAACCGTAGTGCCCCCCACAACCCCACTACTTTAATATTCTCACTCTGAGATTGCACTACAGTGGGGAAAAGGGAATATTCCCTTATCCCCACTGTACCACGATCTCAACAAGAGTTTGCTTAGTTGTACATCAACACTACACGTTGATTTACAGCTAACATTACATGCAAACTGCATTTTTTTTTTTTTTTAGCAAAAGTGTACTTTTGATAAAATGCACTTTTGCTAAAAGGGTCCGCGAAAGTACGGTTCAATGAACCATACTTTCGATGTAACAACTAGGACCCACATATATATGTATACACACACACACACACACATATATATATATATATATATATATATATATATATATATATATATATATATATATATATATATATATATATATATATATATATATATATATATATATATATATATATATATATATATATATATATATATATATATATATATATATATATATATATATATATATATATATATATATATATATATATATATATATATATATATATATATATATATATATATATATATTATTATTTTTTAATTCCTCTGTTGTAAGAATTGCTACAGTAATGTGGACTGGAAGTGCATATAGTGTTACTATAGTTGCAAAGCTGGCTTTCATATTTCCTGTGGATTCTGATTCAGCAGTAGCTGAATAAACATTGATAAGAATAAATGTGTTTTTTTTAATGTGGAGCAACACATTTCAGTTCTGTTTCTGTACAGTGTCATTTTCAGTCTTCTCTGCAACATGGCTTATTATTCAGCAAAAAATTTAGAACTTTTAACATATAACACAAGTTATAATATAATTGCTTTTATGGAAGAATATTCATTGTTGCTAGTAAATAATTGGATAAGACAACATAAAATAGTTTTAAATGTATAAAAACTGTTAGATGATTTAAGTCTTAAAATTTGTTTTATTGCATTATTTAGTTAAGACCCATTTCCTAAATGTTCTGATTTTCTAACAAGCTAAGGGCAAAAAAAATGATGAAACACGATGAAGATAATCTACCCTCTGTCCATTAAAGACAAAGATACTAATTTGGAAAATGGCATGTCTGACACTTGATACTGGCTGGGGGTAGGAAGGAATGCCAGTACCAGTACAGGCACAAAAGGATGCATAAAAATAAAAGCATACCCTAATTAAATCGATATTTTTTTATTTCTTTGTTTCTGTATTTAACTTGTTACCTGGCACCAGAGTTTTAAGTCTGCAGGTTTTAGACCCCTTATATGCCATTTGCATAACCTTTGCTATTCAGCACTCAGTTTCCTATATGTATAGTATACCATAATATCTTAAACCAGCTTCTGGTTTAAAAGGTTTTAGTTACAAGTCTTCTGTGCTGTTTTTATGACCTATATTCTATCTATGCTGGAGTCATGCGGGCTTGGATTGGAGGCCTGATTATCAAGAATATAAAACCGGTATGAAGGACAGAGCTAGCAGGCCATATCAGAATTAAATCTGTACACAGCTCGAGACTGGATGGGACATATGCAGAAGTTAGACACCTCACAGAAGGAAGGAAAAGCACATGTGTGGTTATACATGTAGGCACCAGTTATATGCAGAGCAGAACCATAGAAAAGACATATGAAAGAAATATGATGATAACTAGCTGTGCCAGAAGTTAACAAACAAGGTGCAGTTTTCTGAGGAGCTTCTGGTGCCCATTGCCACCCTCAGCAAGAAGGACAAAATCGGGGATTCCAAAATATGACTGAGGGAGTGGGCAAGACAGGAAGTGCTATGACTGATGAGTGACCAAGGGAAACAAGATATAGAGAAGCCATCTCAACACAGATGGGCTGGGAGGACACCTGTGATCAAATATAGACTCAAAAGACAGATTAGTTATGCCTTCTGACTCTTCTAATTGTTTTATTCATTTTAAACTATCTTCATTATTTATTGAATTTATTGCTGTCTTACTGCTGGATACCTGTGTGTTTTAGTTTGTTTCTTGTTACATCCATTTTAGATTTGCATTTATTGTAGCTTACATTTAAACAGTTGAATAAACTTGAACTGAAATGGAGGAAGGCTAACAGAGAGACAACCTAAAGCCTCAGGGAGAACAAGAACTACAACCATAGTTAATGTAGGCAAAAAACGACAAGATCATAAGGAGAGGAGGGACAGCTAATGATGGAGACAAATTAGTGAGAAAACCAAGGACAATAAGAGTAGGAAGAAACAGATGTGCAAAGCTTCAATTAATAAAAAATGATAAAAGCACAAACTATAGTACTAAATGGACAGGTAAACTTGGGGAGTGGGGAGCAGATGACAGAAAGTTACCAAGATAAAAGATCTGGTAATAAGAGGATTGTCCTCCTTAACCAGCATAATTCATACTGTTGGAAAATTGGCCACTGGGTTGATAAAACCTTTCCAGGCTGCTTGGAATCATCCTCTTCAAATCATACAACATAGATTTTTGTCTATCCAGAGCTTATTTATTTCACATCGTCTGGTGTTAGAAAATGGCTCCAGTCTGTATTTTTCAAATCTGACTATAAATTCCATTGAGTTTGTAAGACTTTCTGTTATTCCTTTCCTCTTGTCACTATTTCTCTTTCATCATGAAAGATAGCATTTTTTGTCAAATTTCCTATCATACTCTCCCTTTTTTCTTCATAGAAGCTTTGTATCTAGATACTGCTACTACCTCTGTTACATATTCAGCATTCCTTTAATACATTTGCCTCTGGTAGGGCAGTTCTGCCTATGAATAGGCATATGCAGTGTCTGTTTTGTCTGTTAGATTCACATAATCCATTCCAGTACAGTTTATGTAAAGAATGATTCCCTATCTGCTCAGCCTTAAAAATTCTGGTGAGGCCTTGAATTCCTGTAGTCAGTCTCACCCAGTAAAGTGCAACATACAAAAGTCAGGAAAGAGAATCTCCTTCTCCCTCACTAAACACAAAAGGTATACTTCCAAATCTGTTTCTTCTCAGGTGGCTCCTTCTTTAACCCCCCCCCCTTTCAGTATGTTTCATATTTCATCGTGTAAGATTATAATAAATAACCATTAGGCAGGTACTGCTAATTCAGTAAACATTCCTACAGTAGCAGCTATAGACATTATATGTTATGAGATGCTCTTTACCCCAGCATAGTCCTCTCTTGCCAAGCCAGACATTCTAAGGTATGTCCCCTTTTCCTGTTGCTCCTGCCATAGCTAATGACAGGTTTGTAGAGGCCATCTGAAAGACAGGCAGTCTGGTGAGAGTTCTCTGGCTCCTCTGGTACCAGAACATCAGGAGTCATTTGGCTTGGCCATTTTTCTAGCACCTGTGTACCCCATAATAATGATTTCATTGCTAGTGCTATAAAACTAGCATCTCTGCTGAGATTGAGGAGATTAAGGCTAGAATAAAAGGTGCTGAAGCCAAATGGCATATAGTGTCTGGGACAGTGTGTGACAGAAGAATGACAAACAAACTGAAAAGTAAGGTGCACAAAATAGTGGTGTGACCATTACTCTGGTATGGCACAGAAATCCAGGAAGTGAAGGCAGAAGAGTTAAAGAAGCTGGAGTAAATGGAGCTGAAGTGTCTGAGATGGGCAGAAGGATGCACATTAGAGGGGAAGGCAAATAAATGATGACATCAGAGCAGAAGCCAAAGTAGCTCCAATCACAGAGAAGGTCAAAAGAGAACAGATTATGATAGTTGAGGCACATGTGCAAGAAAGCAGAATATGATTACATGAACAAGATTTGAGACAGACAGAAGGCAAAAGACAAGGATGTCAAGCAAAGAGAAGGATTGCATGAGAGAACACCTGTGACAGTCAAGCATGTCTTTCAAAGAAGGTAGAAGACTGGCACTGAATCGAGACAGATGGCAACAGTTGATGTAACACCCCAACCCCATGAAGAAAATGGGGGAAAAAAGGATTGTTGATGATGATGATGATCTATGCTGAGGTTGCTAATGTTACTGGCATCAGGTTTTTTGACAGTAAATTCAGTGTTGCCTATTTGTTTGACTTATTCCTAGACCCTGCAACATTGCAGATTCTGATCCACTCCATGTTGGCTTTTCTGAAGCTGATCCTTGGAGTATTCATGCTGTCGGTGTCAATGCTGACAGTGTGGATTCTGGTATCAGTGACAGTGCTGGGGTTTTGAAAATCAGGCCAGGCAACAATGCTGTTGGTGTCACTGTCCATACTATTAGCACCAGTAAGTGCACTGGGACCTGCGATGCCATATATATGGCATTATATGTATGCGCACACACACACACACACTCACGCATACACACACACACACACACACACACACATGTATATATATATATATATATATATATATATATATATATATATATATATATATATATAAATATACATACTCCACATGTAATCCAGCACTATAAACTCAATCCCATAAACAAATGCTTGATTCAGCATAAATCCACAATGTACCACCATGATCCACGATAATCCATCGTCGTTTTATTCCAAAATATAACAGGAACAGTGTGAATTACACACTGTAGACGCCAGAGGGCAAAACCGGTCTGTGTCTCCTGTGATTGCTGAGTAAGAGGCCTGGTTCAGAAAGCAGCACTGCTTTCTGCTGTCGTTTGTCACTGTTTGAACATTTTTGTGGATATATTATATTTTGGAATTGCTGGATTACATGTGGAGTGTTTGTGCTTAATTGTTTGCACTGTTTTCTGGGGCGTGCACCATAACTGTTGGAAGTGTATATATATATATATATATATATATATATATATATATATATATATAGAGAGAGAGAGAGAGAGAGATACAATATACATACACACATTTATGTTTCCTTACTGCCATGTATTACACAGCATCAGTTGTATTGATGCCAGCTGTGTTGCTCTTGATGCCTGTCTCTGTTGCTGGGACCTTTATCTCTGCTTTAAATTCCCTCAGCTTGACAGGGGTTCTTTTCACCTTCTGTGTCCTAGTATTTTCAGATATTTATCACTGTTCATTGCTATAGTAACCTTAGCTATATGGGTTATATCCTGACAACGATACATCAGTTGTACAGCTTCCAAAGCTTCAGGACGACTTCTACTAACTCAAACTGTCATTCAGTTCAAGCTGGCTAAAAGACAAGTTTGGGTGCAAAGCCCTTCAGAGCTTTACTGCCACTGAAAAGTATGCCCCTCTGAGGCTTTCAAGGGTTGACAATTAGCTTGTGCTTTCCTTTGCTGGGCAGATAAGGTCCCTTTGGGGGAAGGAACTTACATTTTCTTAATTTTGTTGATGTTTTATTACTTTCCTTTTCAGGAAAGTTATTTTAAAGCCAAGAGTGTTGTGTTTTAATGGATTGGTTAAAGAGTGTAACATATTTTTAAAAGGAGTGCTCATTTTTTCTGTCTGCTTAAAAGTGGTGTAATGTAACAGAAGCCAATTTTTCTGTGGAGAAATTACGTTTGTTTTACTTTTTTTCGGCTGGCAGGTGTCTTAAAGTATTTTTTACTTTTTTTTTTTTTTTTTTTTTTGTGGACTGGTAGTGTTTACCAGCAATTGTTGCTTGTCTTCCTTGGGGAAAGAGGCACCATTTTCAGCTTAACTATGGAACAGACTACTGATCTCATGGTCAGTCCTTTTTCCAGCCACAAAAAAAAAAAATTAAGCAAACAGTGTTTGTTACCAAAGCAGGCTAGCAATTTGCCTCAGCCGCAGTTGGGTGACTCTGCTGTGGCCATTTCCAATCCTACTCTTTCTGATAAGGATAGGGAAATTATTGATAGGTATGGGAGAAAAGTGTGTACTTTTTCAAATTTAATTTTCAGAATTTTGAATTGTCAGGCTTATATATTAAAGTTTGTTCTGATAAATTGTGAAAACATGAGTAATGTTTTTATCTGCAGTTTCTTCTTGTAAGGAAAAATCTGATTTAAATAACTTAGTTTCTTCTATTGCACATGTGATGACATTGTGATCTGTAGTGAGAGTAGGGAACAGGTGCAGGAGACCCTGGAGAGATGGAGATATGCTCTAGAGAGAAGAGGAATGAAGGTCAGCAGGACTAAGACAGAATATATGTGTGTGAATGAGAGGAAGGATAGAAGAATGGTGAGGATGCAAGGAGTAGAGGTGGTGAAGGTGGACGAGTTTAAATTCTTGGGATCAATAGTTCATAGTAATGGTCAGTGTGGAAGAGAGGTGAAGAAGAGAGTACAGGCAGGATGGGGTGGGTGGAGAAGAGTGTCAGGAGTGATTTGTGACAGACGAGTACCAGTAAGAGTGAAAGGGAAGGTCTACAAGAGGGTAGTGAGACTAGCTGTGTTATATGGGTTGGAGACAGTGGCATTGACAAAAAGGCAGGAGTTAGAGCTGCATGCGGCAGAGTTAAAGATGTTAAGATTTGCACTGGGGGTAACGAGGGTGGACAGGATTAGGAATAATTATATTAGAGGATCAGCCCAAGTTGGAAGGTTTGGAGACAAAGCCAGAGAGGCAAGATTATGTTGGTTTGGACATGTGCTGAGGAGGGATGCTGAGTATATTGGGAAAAAGATGCTAATGATGAAGCTACCAGGTAACAGGAAAAGAGGAAGGCCTAAGATAAGGTTTATGGATGTGGTGAGAGAGGACATGCAGGTGGTTGGTGTGACAGAGCAAGATGCAGAGGACAGGAAGAAATGGAAACAGATGATCCACTGTGGCGACCCCTAACGGGAACAGCCGAAAGAAGATGATGAGTTTCTTCTATTGCACAGGTCACTACTCATTCTTTACAGTGTGTGTATGACTGTTGATGCTTCTTCCAGTGCTATGGCCACTGGTGCTGTTTACATGGCTCCATACTCAAAACCTCTGAACTGATGATAAAAATGAGATTTTAAATTGTTCTTTGGTAGATATTTAGTGTTTGACACCCCCCAACTGCAGAGGTGATCAAAGGTGGGGTGAAAGGGGCAAGTTGATCTGGGGAATATCTACAATTTTTCAGACTTTCTTTTCAGAGTTTTGGCAAAAAACCAGAATAAACAGTCATCTCAACAAAATACAGGTAAACAGACATTCAAGATGAAATGGCAAAGGGGTTTCAAAAAGAAGTCTCAAACTTCCCAAAACCAAGGACAGCCCAACAAGTCTGAATAACTGTTCAAGAGAACTTGCAAACTCCTCCCATCCTGGCCCCTTTTTTCTTCCAGAAAGTCTGAATTGTCATTGTTTTCTTTGGCTACAGATAGTTTCAGACCAGTGGACTCTGAAAATCATTCATTAAGGTTACAGGTGGCAGTTGGAAGATATTCCTCTTTTCTAGGATATCATTCCTCATCTTTGAGAACAGACTCTTTTGTTTCCACCAGTTCTTCATCATATGCTGTCCCAAGGAGTGATAGAACCAGGTCCTACTTCCTAGGTGGTAGAGGATGTTCCTAGTGCCAAAGAAAATAAATTCCTAGAAACCAGTTCTGGATCTTTCTTTCCTAAACTTGTTTCTGATATTTAAATTCAAAATGATGTCACTTCACAACCTGTTACCTCTTTTTCCTCATTCAAGATTCCTGGCAAAATAGACTTAAAATATGCTTATCATCACATCCCTATTCATCCAGACTTCAGATGTTTCTTAGGGTTTTATGTATTTAATTCATGTTACCAGTTATCAGTTTTCTGCCTTTCCCTTTGGACTATCCACTGCACCAAGAGTGTTCATAAAGTGTCTAGCTCCTGTTATAGCTCATTGCAGGTTGCAGGGTATCCACATTTTTCCATATTTAGATGACTTGCTTATCTTTGCAGAGTCTTTCAAAGTGTCAGGAATCTATCTATTGGGTGAGAGATCATTTATATAATCTGAGATTCCAAGACAACATTCTAAAGTCTGTCTTAACTCTTTCACACAGAATTGTGTTCCAGGGATGTCAGCTAGACACCTCAGTTCAAAGAGCTTTTCTTCCACAGAAAAAAAAATGATCTTTATGTAGATGTATTTTTAAGGTTTTCCACTCAGACTTAGATCACTGCAAGGGAATGCCTCAGGAATTTTGGTCTCATGGCATCTATGATTCTCATGATACCCTGGCAAGACTCCACATGAGAACAATACAGTAGTACCTGAAATATCTTTGGTTACAGCATCAATACCCTTTATCTTTTGAAATCTCAATGCTAGGGTTTGACAGAAGAGAAATATTTTGGTGGAGACAGATATTCTTAAATCCAGGTCTCCTTTCTCTCTCACTGCTCCAAAGCAATCAGTCACCACTGATGCTTTAGACTTTGGGGAGCAGTTTCAGGGGGAATAAAACTACAGGGAGTGTGGGACACTAAGTACAGATGCAAGTACATAAATATCAAGGAAATCCTTGCCCTGATCAAGGCACTCAACTCCATTTTTGGTCCCCAAAACCTCTTCAAGTGGTTGTACATCAACAAGCAAGCAGGAACCATGTCATACCCTCTTTGCAGACTAGCCATGTTAGCTTAGGATATTGCTTCACAGTCTCACTCTACAGTCATACTACATTCCTTCAGAACAAAATTGTGCTGCAGGCATGCTGAGCAGAGCCAGGGCAGACCCTCAAGAATGGAAAATCAGTTGGAGGTTTTCTAGGATTTGATCCGTCTGTGGAGAGTTCCTCAAGTAGACTTCTTTGGCTACTCTTGGGACAACTACCTGGCAAGATTTTGTTCCTGGGCGCCATGCAAGAAGGCCTGGAAGATAAATTCCTTTTCTTTTCCTTTGATAGGAGTGTTCCTGTATGCTTTTCCACCCTTTGTACTAATAACCAGGATACTTCTGAAATTTCAGAAGGAATCCCATAAATCATTGTAGTGACTCCCTTCTGACCCAGGCAACTGTGGTTCTCTCTTCTTTTGGAAATGGCCGGGGCAATTACCACAAACTTCCTCACAGACTTGATCTAGTCACACAAGAGCAGGGGTGTTTGATACACTCTGAAATTAATTAATGTCAGTTGACTATGTGGATGATGGAGTCTTGACTCATTTTAGGTGCCTATTTTCTGGGAACGTCCAGGAGATACTAATGAGGGCATGAAAGCCTTGTATTAGAACATCATATATAAGCAAATGGAAAAGGGTTTCTAGTTGGTGCCAACAACATAATCAGCATCCATTCAGGACTAGCTGTTCTCTGGTTCTACAATATTTCTGTAAGTTACTATTGTATGGTATTTCTTATTCCTCTGTCAAGGTTCATTTATCGGTCATTTTAGCATGTCTCCTCATGAAACATCTTCTTTTAATGCAGTTTCATGTCAAAATGTTGCTGAAAGAGGTTTTGCATAACAGGCTGCAAGAAAACTGGAGGCCTGTCTTTGGATCTTAATTTTGTGTTTGAGAGATTAACACTTATTCCATTTGAACCAGCTAATCTGGTTGACTTGAGATTCTTAACATGGAAGACAGTTTTACTGATTGCTCTGAGCTCTGCAAGAAGGGTATCTGAGTTGCAAGCTCTTATGGTGCGTAAACCCCATCTCATTTTCCATAGGGACAGGATTAACATTCATAGCATTGTATCAATTTTCATTTCATATGAAGGTAAGAAGAAGGTCAAAACAGACTATTTCCAAATGGTTATCTAAAGCTATTACCTTTTGTTATGTTCACCATAGCAAAACTATTCCAGGCAGTGTCAAGGCCCACTCTGCCAAGGCTCTGGCTTCATCTATGGCTTTTTTGAGAGCGTTGTATTCTAGAAGTATTCTAGAAGCTGCTATTTGGTCCTCTGTATATACTTTTACAAAGCACTATAAACTTGATTCCTTCTCCAGCTCCAGATCAAGTTTTGCTAGGATCATTGTCCAGGGGCTCCTGGACTGTTCTTTTCCCACCTCTCAAATGTAGTTAGCTTAGGTACCCTACCCATATAGCTAAGGCTCCTGCAACAATGATCAATATAGTGAGCATAGTACAATTGTGTAAAACTTACCATAATAGTAGATGTTCGAAAGATCACTGCTGCAGTAGCCACTTCCTCCCTCAAGCTCCTTGTTTTTTTGTGTGTTTTTTTATGCCAGCGTGTGGACATGTATATTTTATTGTTCCCAATATTGTCCTTTCAGGGCTCAGCCTCACTTTCTCTGCTGGCAGGAAAGCTCTGAAGGGCTTTGCACCCAAACTTGTTTTTCAGTCAGCTCAGTTTGAGCTGCCTGACCACTTGGGTGTATGGATGGTTTCCTGAAGCTTTGGAAGCTGACCAGCTGTTATATCCTTGGCAGGATATATATATATCTAGAGAGAGAGAGAGAGAGAGACATATAGCTAAGGCTACTGCAGCTGTGATCATTTGAACATCTACTGTTATGCTAAGTTTTACTAACACAATTGTACTTTCTTCCACCAAGTGGGCTGCTTGTACTGATTCATGTCCTCCTCATAAAGAAGACCAGCAAAGCCATTGCCAAGAGTAAGTATCTAGACTTAACCTGATGAATGTCCTTTTGACAGAAAGGGTGCAAATTCTCCAGTCTCCTCCAGTCCCCAAATTTGCGGAATAGTTTAATTTAATGCAACAACATAAGGGCTGGTCAGCTGACCCCTCTCCCCCATAGTGCAGATTGCAGAAGGCACAGCATATCCCCCAGCTGTCTTTCTGGGTGATTCCCCTACTGTGGACTTCCTGTATGATGAGCCCTGTACACAAGAAGAATGATTGTGTTTCCCGCCCCAGGAGTTGATTATCTGAGATAATACTCAATAACCAAACACTGCAGAGGTAAAACTGAGTTTTATACAGTCTCATTCCTAAAATGCATTGCAATCTTAAATTACATGCTACATGTAAAGAAAATGCTGATGCAGAGTTTTATAACTGAAGGGGAATGTTTTGAACTAAATTAGTGATGAATGTAATTTCAATGTTTATAATGTACTTTTTCTTAGTGCTGATACACTCCTTCTTTTAAATGAACTAAAGGCAGACATGCTTTAATGTGCTGAGTTACTTTACATTAGACTTTCTCAGGATTTCTGTGTGTAGAAAAATGAGCTACTGATTCTCAGCGTTAGATCACTGTTGCAGTAGCCTAAGCCTTGCAGGTTCTATCCTGACAAGAATATAACCAACAAGTCTTGCTTTCAAAGCTTAACGCCACCTTCCTTGTGCTGTAACTACCAGTGGCTTGAATTGAGTTGCATAAAACAGGTAGATAGAATGCCAAAGTTTCACAGCTTTCTTGCTCCCAAGATGCACCCTTTCTGTGAGCTTCATGGAACTAATGGTTGGCCAGCAAGTTTTCAAAGGTGGATAGATAAGCTTCTTGCTGGGGAAAAGCTTCCACTTTTTCATTTTTTGAACAATGTTTTTCTACAAAATATATTTGAAACTTGGAAATGTATTTTATTTGGACTGTCTTGTAAGGGGATTTTTTCATCTGTGAATGCTTGTGTGAAGTGAATGTGTAAAAATCTAATTTTATAGATACTTTCTACATATCTGTATAAACATTATGCATTAGGGGTAGGTCTTTGTGCTTTTGGGCACTTTCATTTGGTTTCTTACCTCAAAAATTACTTCTTTGTTGACAGATGATTTAACGACTCCCACAGACTCAGTTACCCATCTTTCAGGCATCTTTTTCAGCTCAGCCATGAAGCAGTTGGCAGTCTCCTTGGTTTTTCATTCACATGTCAGAAGAAGAAGAAAGTTGCTTGGGAGTGATGGTGACAGGCCAACTCATTCATTGCCACAGCCACTGATGGGTGACTCCACTGCAGGCAGACTCGGTTCTTTGCACCACTCATCATTGCCTCTCAGGCCCTCTTGTATAGTTATTTTAGCTACTAAGGGCAGGGGTAAGACATGTCCTCTGTGGCTGTATGGATTCTCTTGTTGGGTAAGGGAAAACCACCTTTGTTGGTCTTGGGAGAAGGAGCAGATGAAGGCGTACTGAATAGCCAGATGGGAATATCTGACTCTTGGGATATTGCTCCTACTGTGAGAGTCAGACTTTTATTGGGGAGTCTCTCAGGGAAAACAACAAAAGTGAATAATGTTACTTCTAGTTGTTTAACTATTGTCAGGGTAATTTTGCTGAGTTTTACTTAAGCGGTTATTTTATGCATTAAATGTTTCATTTCTATTTTTTCATTGATGACCGGTTGTCAAAGAGAAAGATTTCCCTCACATTTTGACACTGATATGCAGACAAAAGAGCAGGAAGGGGAGGGAATGTTTTTCTTAGCTGTGTTTTCTTCTACCTGAAACTTCTGATTCTGAGGAAGATGTTGCTTTAGTTTTCCTTCTAGAAAAAAATTCTGAGACCTTACTAAATGTGAAAGTTGTTTTTCAGTGAGAACAAGTTGAAATATTATCTCTCAGCAAAAGTATTATAACCTGTTCTTGTGCTCTTTTCCACTGCCTGCAGCTGATCCTTCTGTTTTATCAGTCTTAGAGGAGGTTTTTCGTAGCAGCTTGCAGTACGTCTGACAGTCAGCCTGCTGCTGTAAACAGGTTAAAAAATACATTGGCAAGGAAGATCTATGTAGGAAGGCAAGTCCTCCCAGAGACTTTAACAGTCCATTTAGTCAGTATGACTGCCTTTTCAGGCTGCCCTCCTTCCTACCATGGCAGTTTATAGCTCTGTTCAGGTATGCTGCTTTCCCGGTGGCATCAGTTTATTTCAGACAAATGAGTATTGTATATCAGCCTACAAAGGTACAGATGTCCATCCCTCATTTAGGAGATTCCTCCTCCAATTACTGTAAACCAAATTTCCTATTTTCACTTGTTTTGGGATAAAGCTTGTCTCTGGGGGGGGGCATATAATTTGTGCCCTCAGATTTGATGGCCACAGACATTTATTGAGGGAACCTTCTGGTGCCAATAGAAAGATGGAACCTGGTATTCAGTCCTAGTCCTATCTGTTCTCTACTTTAATGTCTAGTTTTCTAAGTTCAAGGTATTATTCATGCAAACCTGGTTACTTCTCATTCCTCCCCTCAGTTTCATGGTAACATTAGTCCTAAGATGCTTTCCTTTTCATTCTGTTTTCTAAGGAATTCATATATTATTTATAAAAGTTTTTGTATCTGGCTTACTTATCAATACTATGTCTTAGCATTGGTCATTTTACTACACCAAGGGTATTTATGAAGTGTCTGGCTCCAGTGGTTGTGTGCTGCAGACTTCAAGTCACTCTCTTTTTTCTATATTTGGCTTTGTATTTGCAGATTAAACAGCTGTGAACAGTCTCAGACATCTGTCAGAAAACTCCTTCTCTGACTGGGGTTTTGGGACAACTTCTTGGATGTCTCCTGCATTCTACTCTTAAGGCAATTTTCTTCCTTGGGGCAAAGAAGAACTTGGCAAAGAATTCTTCCTGAGCTTTCCCACTGGTCCCTGACATCTGCCAGGAAGTTTCTCAGAATTTTGGACTTCATGGCCTCTGTGATTATTATGATTCCCTTCGCCAGATTTCCAGACCCAATATCAGTCTGGAAATAGCATCTACACCCTTTATAGTTCAGATTTCAGTGATGTTTTTTTTTTTTAAATGAGTTACTTTTGGGGGCAGCAGAATCTATAAATGTAAGTCTTTCCTTCTTCCTTTAGCATAAGACTGCATTAAAAGTGATGGTCAAGTTCTATGGAATAAACAGGACAGACAAAAGCACATAAATGTCAAAGAGATGTTGGCAGGAATCACTGCTTTTAAAGCCTTAATTTATATTTGATTTTCCATTATCATAGGATAGGAGGAGGGTTTGCTATAATGGTTAGGTCTTTATCTCAGAGATAAAAGGTGCAGGATTTGATTCTCACCTCTGGTTACTAACTAGGCTTCTAACAGTCTGCACACTGATAGCCTAGTGTTTCCCCTAGTTTCCCTCTGGAAATGCCCTCTACCTTTCTCCCCAAACTATCACTAAAAAAAAAGGTCCTCACTGCACTGTCCAGAGCTAAAAACCCTGCATCAGCAGGTCCTGATAATATCCCAGGATGCCTCCTAAAAGCTCAAAACATGACCTGTCAGGCCCATTAGAATCTCTTTTCAACCACAGCGTCAAGACAGGCTTTGTCCCTAAGGAATGGAGGACTGCAATGGTCATCCCTCTACACAAAGGCGGAACATCAACTGACCTAGCAAAGTACGGCTCAATAAGTCTGAATACTGTTATATGCAAAGCCATGGAAAAAAAAAATCATTGTGGACTGATAAACAAAGACATAGGAAATCTTCAAACACAGGACCAATCCGAATTTGGTTTCTTCAAAGGCAGGTCATGCCTCCCAAACTTGGTGGACTTCTTCGAGAAGGTGACTAGAGTCAAAGACAATGGCAAAATGGTACATATTGCCTACCTTGACCTGGCAAAGGCATTCGACACAGTACCTTACTCTGGTATTATACAGAAACTCTCAGATTTAGGCATAAATCTCTATATCACCCAATGGATAGCCAAATGGCTCACAGATAGGACACATGAAGTTAGGTGGGGGAATCCACCTCCACCAAGAGGCCTATTACTAGTAGTACCCCACAGGGCTCTGTACTGGGACCTCTGCTGTTTGGAATATACTTCTTTGAAGTAAAGGTAAACATAGAGGTCCTTTAGCTGACCAGATTTGCTGATGACTGCTAGCCAGCTGCAATCAATGAATCCTCCAAAGATGTAGATATCCTCCAGAAGGGTTTGACATAAACAAATAACTGGTGCCAGAACCATGGCCTAAAACTCAATGCAGAAAAATGCATAGTTGTACAATTTGGGAAGATCGCCACCAGTGGAAATTACAACATTGATAACACTCCCCTAAGAGATGACTCAGTGGTAAGGGACTTGGGAACTCCGTTGACAGTAACCTGAACTTTGATCACCATGTGTCCATGGTAGGGAGCAAATCCTTCTGCATGAGTGTGTACCTTTAACTCCTAGTAAGTGTGGCTTGAGCCTTTAAAAAATGAAGTTAGCAACTTATAGTTCTAACAAATACTCATTGACAGAGGTCAAATATCAATATAATTGTGTTTGCCACCATGTATGCTTCAAGATAAAATATTCTGATACCTTGTATGTAGCATGGTTTTGGAATTATTAATGCAAATATGAACAAATAATATTTGGCGCCTAGTGGAGCAGTAGGAAGTAACTAAAAACACTAAAAACATCCAAACTAGTAAGTTTACCAGTAGGAAATAACTGAAGAAATGCCTGGAGGAGCACTCAGCTGTAATGAGTGGACTATCTGGATGTTAGAGTACTAATATCTTTTAGGCACCTTCTTTCTGAAGACGTGCAGCTGGTGCTAAAGAAGGCTTAAAAAGCTATAGATGGAAATGTGTAAATGGCAGAGATTTTCTAGTTGGTGCTACACTAAGATCCAGGTCTCTTTAAAGGCCTAGCTGCCTCTCGTTCTTATTTATTTTTGTGATTCATTATTCTTTGGATTCTATTACACTTTAATCAGGATTTATTTGGTGGCTGTTTCTGCTTGTCTGCACTTAAATCCTTGCTTCTCTTTCTTACTGTTCTCAAGCCAAGCAGTCTGTGAAAGGGTTTTCTCACATCCATCTACATTATTGTCTGCCTTTACATCCTTCTGTCTCTTTCTTACTGTCCTCAAACAAAGCAATCCATAAAAAGATCCTTCTGTCTCTTTCTTACTGTACTCAAACTAAGCAGTCCATGAAAAGATCCTTCTGCCTCTTTCTTACTGTCCTCAAACTAAGCAGCCCATGAAAGGGTATTCTCGTATCCATCTGTCTTATTAACAGGTGGCTACTCAGTGGGATCTTAACTTTATTTGTGAAAAGCTTACACTTCCACTGGCTCATCTGGAAGTTCTTAACCTGGAAAAGTATTTTTCTCTTTGTTCTGACTCCTGCAAGAAGAATAACTGAGTTACAATCTTTTACTGTGAGTCTGCTCTATCTCACATTCCAAAAATATAGTTTTTTTTATAGAAATAGTCCTTCTTTATGACTTTACTGGTTCAGAGTTTACCTTAAGCCGTTTGTTTTATCTCCCAATATTCTTTCCAGAACCTAAAAACAATGGAGAAAAATGATTTGTTACTTTTCCTTTATTGGGGCAACACTTAAAACGAGGTAGCTGGTGGTGGAAATCATTATACAGCTGCTTATTTTATGTGTTAGTCTTGTGTACTGTAAGCTAAACCATCGTACGGAATACATTGGGAAAAATTGTGTCTTTTTAGTTTGTAAAATCAAAGAAACAATACTGCACAACAATAGTAATGCTTTCGTACATTAGGTTTCAGGGATAACAGCTGTGCGAGAATCCCAACTGCCAGCTACTGCTTTTAAAATCTCCTTTACATTACAGAGAGTTGAAATAAAAACCACAGAAGCAAGTACCTTTGAATAAATAAAAAAACACAAGAAAGATATTCTGTTCCATCAAGGTCTGCAATGTTCAATAACTTCCACATATAAAAATATACAGAATGGAGCAAACCTAATCATCCACTTCAATACAGCAGCATCACTAGACAGTAAACAGAATGACGATGTAAGGGATTTGTATGCTACAACCTTTTCACAACACTCTAATCCAAATCTGCAACACTGTCTTAAATTAGACTGCATGTAATAATAGCCTGGTCAACATTGTCCACGCTAATTATCGCAGGTGCTACTTAAATGACCCATGCTAAGCATTTCCACAAATTAAACAGACATAAATAGTAAGGTTATTTATTCAGTGTAAGTAGCTTCCAATTCACATGTCATTTGCTGTAGAATCAGCACAACAGTAAAATGCAGCTCAGCAGTCCGGAGAAGATAACCCTGAAATATGAAACCCAAAGCCACCGAGTAATATGTGTTGCTATGAAGCCCACCCCTGTCCCCTCCTGCCTCTGTAGTAGCTCCGTCAGTTTTCTGACTGGGGAGGACTATAGCACTGTGCGCTTACACAGATGAAGTGGCTAAGAAAGCAAACATCTTTTTCACAACCTTTACTTACCTTTAACCCTGGAATGCATTTTGGCTACGGTTTTCATAACCGCCAGCATCTCGCGGCGTGCCTGAGTGGAAGAAGCCACCTGTCACTGCAACATCGCACTAAGCTTCGTCTCAGTCTTTCTGATTGAGGCAGTCGGACCTCTCGATTGTCTAGATCACTGTTGACCAGTCATATGATCCCAGTAGATTGTTGGCTTATGGACTTTTCTTTAAAAAATGATGATTTAGCTTACAGTAGACAAGTCTAACAAATAAAATAAGCAGCTGTGAGATGATTTATACCACCAGCTACAGTGCTGCCCCGATTATGGAAAAGTACCAGTTATTTTTACCCTGAATGTCCACATGCAGCTCAGATATGACCTGGACAGTACAAACTTCTTTAAGAAGGCTGATCAGCTATTTGTTTTCTTTAGGTATGTATAAAAAGGACAAACAGTGTCTAAGCAGACAACTTTAAGAGGATTGTCTCGTTATATCTTTCTACTATTTTCACCATTTCAAGTCACTTCAAGACAGGTAAATTAATTTAATTAGGAAAAATAATACATATCAGAGGTTTCTACAAAACAGTACCTTTAAATGCAACAAAATAATTCATCTGAGTGGTATTAAAAACTAAAAATGTGCCAGTCAGTGGGACATGTTTAAAAAAAAGGTCTAATAAATAAAAAATAAAGCTGACAAAAAACAAGCAAATCATTTGCTTTAAGGTAAAAAATATGCATGAAACTAGACAAAAAGTAACCACTACAGACATCAGAAAGTATTAACAACATAATAAGACTGTTAAGAATATAAAAGCATGTCCAGCGGTGACAACTGTTTACCAAAATTATTAAAGTGGGCAGCTCAATGATTTGTATCAAAACACAAATGTGTACAGACTTGTGGAGAAAAATATGTATTTCCATCTCTCCCAAAAGCTTTAATAAAAATCAAATATATCATAAATTAGGATTGTTACCGGTTATCACTTGGCAAGAACAAGCAACAGGTGAAAGTGAACTTGCTACTTCCAGAATCTAGTGCACAAGTTTTATTCTCTTTTTCTTTCTCCCTATCTATTTTGTCAAGTTAATGGTTTCATTTCTTGCAAAAAAAAAAAAAACAGTAATTTTTGCTAAAAGTTCTTGGTAAGTGGGTAGGCTAACTGTAATAATTACAGCTGTATGGTGACATGTTATCAAATGTATATTACTGCATTTCCTTTTTTCATAATTTTATTTGTTTGTTAAATCAACAAATCAGTAACATCATCATACATGACTCTAATTCTTAAAGATATAAAACCCATACCAAATATGTCACCTTGTGACTGAGTTTCAGAATGTATGATTTTGCTTGCAGAGTAAAGGGTAAAATTGTTGAGCCAGCCCACATCCTAGCTGTTAGCCATTGCCTGAGGTGTATTTTCATTGCTTTAATTCCAATACAGACTGTGAAGCTGCGGTGGTACAGCGGTAGTGTTGCTGCCTCACAGCAAGAGGTTCTCCTGTTCGATTCATGGCTGGTGTGCCTTCTGTGTGGAGTCTGCATGTTTTCCCCGCAGTCGAGTGGCCTCCGAAAGACTTGTGTGAATGGGCGTGCCTTCACTGAAGGTTGGGCATCAGGCTGACAACTCGGCACCATAAAAAATCTACTGCCAATCATTAGGGGATCGGAGTTAAGTTGTGGCGACCCCTAACCGGGAAAAGCCAAAAAGACAAACAAACATTGACCAGGCGTTTCAGTTTCTTTCCTAAAATAATAAAGTAAAAACAAAATGAAAACTCCAGCAAAGCTAGAACTTCCACTGAGTTACCTCCCAAACCGCTTGTATCAGAGGCAAATGGGTGATGGGATATATGCAAATGATCCTTATGAACATCAGGTGTTTCAGCTAATTGGTGATTCTGAATGCCCATGACTTGTTTCATCATTTTACTGGACAATTTCAGGCTAATAAAGCCAAACACCACTAACTGTGGATATGCATATTTCAGTTTTGTTATGACCTCATAAGCACAGAACAGCACAAGCAGAGTGTTTGACTAAGCATTAGAAACACAAGGCTGTTATACCCAGCTGATGTCCATTATCATTAGGGTCACTGCAAAAATATCCCAAACAACAAACTAAAACAATGAGTGAGAAGGTCACTGAAAAACCAATCAGTAAAACCAAAATGAAAACTCCAGCAAAGCTAGAACTTCCACTGAGTGACCTCTCAAACCTCTTGTATCAGAGGCACATGGGATATATGCAAATAATCCTTATGAACATCAGATGTTTCAACTAATTGGCGATTCTGAATGCCCATGACTTGTTTTGTCATTTTACTGGACAATTTCAGGCCAATAAAGCAAAACCCCACTAGCTGTGGATATACATATTTCGGCCTTGTTATGACGTAATTAGCACAGCACAAGCAGAGTGTTTGACTAAGCATTAGAAACACAGGGCTGTTATACCCAGCTGAAGTCCATTATCATTAGGGTCACTGCAAAAATATCCCAAACAACAAACTAAAACAAAGAGTGAGAAGATCACTGAAAAAACAATCAGAAAAAAAAAAACAAAATTAAAACTCCAGCAAAGCTAAAACTTCCACTGAGTGACCTCCCAAACCTCTTGTATCAGAGGCACATGGGATATATGCAAATGATCCTTATGAGCATCAGGTTTCTCAGCAACTTTGCGATTCTGAATGCCTATGACTTGTTTCGTTTTACTGGACAATTTCAGGCCAATAAAGCCAAACCCCACTAGCTGTGGATATCCATATTTTGACCTTAAACAGCTGAAGGCAAAACAAACTAGCGAAACAAAGCTTCGGAACACAAAGAGCCTCTCCAACCAAGTAGTTCCTTAACGCAGTTTTATTATTTTTTTACAAAGCAATAGCAGCGTTTTCGCTACTCTAACAAGGTAGCTTCTTCAGAAGAAGTTAAACAAGAGCTGGCGCCACACTCTTGTGAAAATAAGTACTAACAGTGTGGTTACATCACTTCCTGAGAAATTTTTTTTTAAAAAAGCAATATGAAACACACATAATAAAACGGGAAGTTTTATTACTCACTGGGACTGGGAAGTCACTCAGTGGAAGTTCTAGCTTTGCTGGGGTTTTCATTTTGGTTTTACTGATTGGTTTTTCAGTGACCTCATTCATTGTTTTAAAAAATGATAAAGGGAGATATTTGGGCAATAAATAACACTAGCCTTTTAGAATTTTAAATACTGATCAAAATCACTTCTATTATTTATTCTTTTTGTTCAAAATCAAGTATGAGTTTATGCTTTTCTCTACTTAATTAAATGATTGATTTCCATTTGCTGACCAATAAAGGCCAACTAAGCTAAAAAAAAAAAAAAAAAAAAAAAAACTTTTCAGTGGAGGCAAGGGGAGAAAAGCTCCACACAAAATTATATAATATATATTAATACAAAGAGAAA
This sequence comes from Protopterus annectens, assembly GCF_019279795.1. NCBI lineage: Eukaryota > Metazoa > Chordata > Ceratodontiformes > Protopteridae > Protopterus > Protopterus annectens. The sequence continues at coordinate 977,098,427 of NC_056743.1, forward strand.
TTTCACACATGATAGCAATTACAGTACAGAGACATAGCATTAAACAAAATCTTTAAATAAAGTACCTAAACATAAATCAAATCCTATAATATTGTGATGTACCAGGATTTGACATACATTGGATCAACATAAGTTATTTTAAAATACAGTATAGTAAGGTAAGTAGCATTAGGATACAGTACAACAGTAAGGTAAGTAGCATTAGGATACAGTACAACAGTAACGTATGTAGCTTTAGGATACAGTATAACAGTAATGTAAGTAACATTAGGATACAGTACAACAGTAAGATAAGTAGCATTAGGATACAGTACAACAGTAAGGTAAGTAGAATTAGGATACAGTACAATAGTAAGGTAAGTAGAATTAGGATACAGTACAATAGTAAGGTAAGTAGCATTAGGATACAGTACAACAGTAAGATAAGTAGCATTAGGATACAGTACAACAGTAAGGTAAGTAGCATTAGGATACAGTACAACAGTAAGGTAAGTAGCTTTAGGATACAGTACAACAGTAAGGTAAGTAGTATTAGGATACAGTAGAACAGTAATTAGTCAAACAGTAGTTTTGGTGCTTACAGTTACGATATACTACTCAGAAACAGCTCCTCGTGGTCCTGCGGAGTAGTCTTAGCAGCAGAGAACTGAGAAAAGCGACTACTTTCCTGATTTAAGTATTTTTTTGCTGTTTTTTACCTAAAATACCTTCTCTTGCTTACTTTAGACAAGCTTAAACTGTTTTTTTAGCTGTTTATTGCATTATATATTATCTGCACTTAAAGTTACATTTGGTCGAAAATTGGTCGAAAGTTTGTTTGTTTGTTTGTTAAATTTAACTGTTGAGGCTGCCCACTAAAGTGTGCTAGCCTGTGTAACTGATTTATTACTGTTTACTGCATTTCTGTGTGCTTTCTATCTCAAAAAAAAAATAAAATAAAAATATATCCTTGTTTTCCCACCTCTCCTCGACTAGTTTAGACCAGTATACAGGCTTTGCTGTATTCTGGGCTGTGGTGTAGTTCCTGTGTTGTCCATTGCCTTACTTGGATAGAAGGAAGTTTCTTTGCTCACCAGTGGGAGTGGGGAGCCTTGAGCAGCCTATCTGTCCCTGAATGAGTGACCTCAGCACAAGAGCTTGTAGTAATTGGTTGTTTTGGACCATTTCTAGCTCTTTTGAAGTTCTCTGTTTAAAATCCACCTCTGAGCGTTTTTTCTGGCTATACTACTCAGAAACAGCTCCTCATGGTCCTGCAGAGTGGTCCTAGCAGCAGAGAACTGAGAAAAGCGACTACTTCCCTGATTTAAGTATTTTTTGCTGTATTTTACCTAAAATACCTTCTCTTGCTTACTTTAAACAAGCGTAAACTGTTTTTTTAGCTGTTTGCTGCATTATATATTATCTGCACTTAAAGTTACATTTGGTCGAAAATTGGTTGAAAGTTTGTTTGTTTGTTAAATTTAACTGTTGAGGCTGCCCACTAAAGTGTGCTAGCCTGTGTAACTGATTTATTACTGTTTACTGCATTTCTGTGTGCTTTCTATCTCAGAAACAAAAAAAATAAAAAAAATATCCTTGTTTTCCCGCCTCTCCTCGACTAGTTTAGACCACTATACAGGCTTTGCTGTATTCTGGGCTGTGGTGTAGTTCCTGTGTTGTCCATTGCCTTACTTGGATAGAAGGAAGTTTCTTTGCTCACCAGTGGGAGTGGGGAGCCTTGAGCAGCCTATCTGTCCCTGAATGAGTGACCTCAGCACTAGAGCTTGTAGTAATTGGTTGTTTTGGACCATTTCTAGCTCTTTTGAAGTTCCCTGTTTAAAATCCACCTCTGAGCGTTTTTTTTCTGGCTATACTACTCAGAAACAGCTCCTCGTGGTCCTGCAGAGTGGTCCTAGCAGCAGAGAACTGAGAAAAGCGACTACTTTCCTGATTTAAGTATTTTTTGCTGTTTTTTACCTAAAATACATTCTCTTGCTTACTTTAAACAAGCTTAAACTGTTTTTTAGCTGTTTGTTGCATTATATATTATCTGCACTTAAAGTTACATTTGGTCGAAAATTGGTCGAAAGTTTGTTTGTTTGTTTGTTTGTTTGTTAAATTTAACTGTTGAGGCTGCCCAATAAAGTGTGCTAGCCAGTGTAACTGATTTATTACTGTCTACTGCATTTCTGTGTGCTTTCTATCTCAAAAACAAAAAAAAACAAAAAATAATCCTTGTTTTCCCACCTCTCCTCGACTAGTTTAGACCAGTATACAGGCTTTGCTGTATTCTGGGCTGTAGTGTAGTTCCTGTGTTGTCCATTGCCTTACTTGGATAGAAGGAAGTTTCTTTGCTCACCAGTGGGAGTGGGGAGCCTTGAGCAGCCTATCTGTCCCTGAAGGAGTGACCTCAGCACAAGAGCTTTTAGTAATTGGTTGTTTTGGACCATTTCTAGCTCTTTTTAAAGTTCCCTGTTTAAAATCTGCATTTGCGTGGCTTTGCGCGAATGTGCGCATAGTGCAGCGCCAGTTAAACAAGGTTAAACTTTTTCTGGCTCCGCCAAGTCTGCTCTTTAAATTTTCTCTTAAGAAAGCTCTACTCTTATAATAATCAGTCTACTCGCTTTATTATAAGCCTAGCACTTGTTCTCAAAACCTCTCTTCTAAGTAAGCACTCTCAAACTAAAGAAAGCACTACATCCACCTACCACCCCTGTGAGTACCCACTTCCCTTAAAGGCACAGCACTCCCTTATAATATTCTAGCATGTCGAGTGGTAGATTACTAGCATCCTCTCTGGTTCAGCTGGTTAATCTGGGAATCTTGAGACAATGCTACAATTGTCTCATGTACACAGACAACCCTCTCCTCCTCCCAACAAACACAAATACATGTGAGAGATGCAACTATATAGCCAAACTGGAGGCTGAACTCTCTCAACTCAGGACTGGCAAGACCAGACAGGAGGAGAAGGTAACCACACACACAGCAAACCCAGTCCCACATAGACCTACCACAACTGCAAACCAAACACATAATAACACAAAGACATACTCAGAGGCTCTAACAAAGAACTTACCAAAACAACAGAGGCTCCCAAAGCAGACACCCAAAATCCACCACCTCAAAACACAACACATGCAACACATACTTCAATAAATCAGTGTGTCATCTTTAATTTACCATTTTTTAACCGTATTTTTTTGGTGTAATATATTATATTCACTTGGTCTTTTTCGGTCGTTCACATCTACTGGATATTTTATTTATTTTTTATTATTGTAAAAATATATTATAGTGTGTATAATCCGATACAAACACATAACATCTTATTACATTTTGTGCTAGGATGGTATTCTTCCTTTTTAAACATATTTTGACACTTATTTTTTTTTGAATTGATGAATTGAATTGTTTGTTTTTTTGACTTTCTTCTCTGAAGAAGAAGCCAAGCTAATGAGCGCGGCATTTTTTTAACCATTAATTGGGCTTTCTTTCTTGGCTTTTTTCATTCTTTTTTTTTTTCATGACCCTCTCTCTTTTCCTGACTTTTCTGGGTTTTGGCAAGGTGACTCCGGTTTTTTCCTGGGTTTTTTTTTTCTAGTGTGTCAAACAATCACAGCCCTTAAGGCCAAACACTATGCCTGATACACTAGTAATAGGTGACTCTATAGTCAGACACACTGATGTTCCGCTTACCAGGCTGAACAAGGAGAGGGTAATGGTGGGCTGCCTATCAGGAGCTGGGATCCGCCACATAACACATGCACTCAGGTCACTCCAAAGCAAGTACAAATATGACTCCGTCATTGTCCATGCCGGCGTGAATGACCTGAGACGTACCTCTCTGGACTACATGAAAAGAGACATAGAGGAGCTCTCTGATTATGTAGCCCAGGCTGGTATGACCCTGACCCTGAGCAGCATCTTGCCCTCACCAAGAATGATGCCACAATACAAAGACAAGATGATCAGCTTTAATAATTGGCTCAATTACTGGTGTCATTCTAGGGGGATCCAATGTCTGTCTGCTTGGGATGACATGCTGGAAAAGCCACGCTGCTTTGCAAGGGATGGCTTGCATCTGTCACCACTGGGCTTCCGGATATTGGCTAAGGCTCTTGCCACCCCCAAAGTGCCTTTTTTAGGCAAGGCTCAAAAGACAAACCCACCTCCTTAGAAAACAAAAATGGAAAAAAATTAAGGGTAATGCTGCTCAACGCCAGAAGTCTAAATGTCAAGATGCAGGCTCTCGAAGCACTCCTCAGTATGGAGAACATCGATGTCTGTGCAGTCACTGAAACCTGGTTCAAGGCTCCTGAGAGCACCCCAGCACTACCAGGCATTACCTCGTATCATGCTTTTCGGCCCCAAAACTCAGGCCAAACCAAAAAGGGAGGGGGAGTGTCCATATTCATCAAGGACACCCACACCTCCAGGTTAGTGGCAACACATGAAGCATCAGAGACCATCCAGGTGCAACTAACCATAGGCAAAACTGCTATACAACTGGTAGCATGTTACAGACCACCCTCCCAATCCCAGGAACCCCATTCAGCCTTCCTGAAGACATTGGAGGATATGAATGTCTCACCAAACACCATCATATTGGGAGACTTCAACTACCCTAACATAGACTGGGTGCATTATTCTAGCCCTAACACCCTAGCTCAAAGGTTCCTGGAATTCATAAATTCAAATGCAATGGAACAGCTAGTCACCTCTCCCACAAGGGGAGATAATATACTGGACCTGATCATCACAAACATGGGGACAAAGTGCTCCACACCAGAAGTATACCCCTCACTAGTGAGATCTGACCACAAACTAATCACTCTGGATATACATATCCCACCTCCACCCCCAACACAAAAGACTACAGTGAAAAACTTCTCAAAAGCCGATTTTACACTTCTTAAGACTGAGATGGTATCCTTTAAGCCCACTAGGCCAGTGGAAACCACATCCCACAATGCTGAATCCTTCACAAATGCTTTCTACGGACATCCCAAGAATGCATGGATCATGCAATCCCAAACAAAACCAAGACCCTCTCCACCAAGGGCAGGCATCCTGTCTGGTGGACCCCAGCCATAAACAAATTGTATAACAAAAGAAGGAAACTACTGCACGTCAGAGCAAAATCCTATAAAGAGAAGGCATCCCTGATCAGCTACGTTCTCTCATAAAAACATCCAAGGCCAACTTTGAGAGAAAAATCGCTATGGACACTAAAGATAACCACAAGGCCTTCTTCTGCTATGTTAGAAACCTGGGCGGAAACCCTCAGATATGCTCAGAGTTAGTTCACAATGACAAAAAATACACTAAACCCACAGATATTGCCAACATTCTGGCAGACAGGTTCAGTGCAAATTTCTCCCCTCCCTCACCCCCAAAAGAGGAAATACTTATCCCAGCTGAATGTAACCTCCCTGTCATCTCAGATGTCCAGGTGAGAACCGCCCTCAGCAAAGCTAAAAACACAGCATCAATGGGACCTGACGGTATCCCGGGTTGCATGCTATGTGAATTCCAAGAGGAGCTAAACCCGCACATTAAAATGCTATTTAACCTTAGCCTTACTACAGGATATGTACCTGAACACTGGCGTACAGCAACAGTGGTCCCACTCCACAAAGGAGGCACCTCTACAGACCCTGGTAACTACCACCCCATAAGCTTAACCAGCCTGGTCTGCAAAGCTATGGAAAGAATCATTATGGAACTCATAAACAGAGACATTGGGGACCTACAGACACTTGATCCCACCCAGTTCGGCTTTGTAAAGGGCAGATCCTGCCTTTTCAACCTGGTTGACTTTTTTGAAACAGTCACTAGAGCCATTGACGAGGGAAAAGCAGTCCATACAGCCTACCTGGACTTGGCTAAAGCTTTCGACACAATACCCCACTCAGGCATCATAGATAAGTTCAACAGCTTAAATGTAAATCCATATGTCACAAGATGTGTTGCAAACTGGTTAAAGGATAGAACCCATAAAGTCAAAATCGCTGGAGCCATGTCAGACTCAAAGCCAGTCACAAGTGGTGTCCCACAAGGCTCTGTCCTGGGACCCCTCTTGTTCGGCATTTATTTCTCAGATGTGAAAGCAAACATGAGAGGGTTGTGGCTGACAAAGTTCACAGATGACTGCAAACTAGGCGCCATAGTCGATACACCAGCTGACACATACATCCTACAGAAAGGCCTCACTGAAATGGACAACTGGTGCCGGAGTCATGGCCTTAAACTAAATGCCAAAAAATGTATACTCATCCCCTTTGGGAAAAACAAAGTACCCACAAATTATCACATAGACAGTAACCCACTGAGTACGGAAAAAGTAATCAGAGACCTGGGGACCCAAGTCGATAGTGACTTCTCATTTGACACCCACGTTGCCAAAGTGGTTAGAAAGACTTTCTACCTTGCCCACCTTATCATGAAGGGATTCACATCCAGATCAAAGGAGGTCATTGTACCCCTGTACTCCTCCCTTATCAGGCCCATGATTGAGTACAATGCCCCGTTTGGTATGTACCTCACCCGGCACTTGCAACAGCTGGAGAGACCCCAAAACTACCTCACCAAGAGGATCAAGGGTCTCCAACATATGTCATATGCTGCCAGACTAAAGAAACTCCAGCTCTATTCAGTAGCATACCACCTACTCAGAGGTGATCTGTGCCTGACGTACAAGGCCATGTCCAATCAGGAATTGATGGACATGCTCCACCTCAAAAATCCAAATCCATCAGAACCACGAGAGCTAAATATTTAAACCTCAGCACAAATATGAATAGGACATGCTGGAGGGACAGATTCATAACTCAGAGGCTTCCCATACTCTGGAACAGAATCCCAGTTCATGTTAGGCAGAGCCCCTCACTGACTCTCTTCAAGAGAAATCTTGACGAGTGGATGGGAGATCGTAGGTTTACCCCGGGGGTCATCTCTGTGTCACTACTAGACAGAGGCACAGTAAACTAATTCTATTATGTAAGGGGGTCTTCACTGTGTCACTACTAGACAGAGGCACAGTATTCTAAATCTATTCTGTACACTTTTGTATCATTACATGGGGTGGTGAAAGCCACATCACTATGGCTAGGCTTATAAATGCCCCAGGGCAGATAGCCTAGTACTAAACTATGAAACTATGAAACTATATTAGCTCCTGGATAAGCATGAACATAGCCATAGGTTATTTAGGTATTGTTTGAGCTGACTTTTAAACATGTTTAGTTTTTCAGTTTGCTCTAAGTACACTAATAGAGAGTTCCACAATTTGGAGACATATCAGGAGTGTATTGAGTCACCGTTAGTATTATCATATGTAGTAGTGCGTAAAAGTGATTTAAGAGCATAGTTCCCTAACTGGGGAATAATATTTTATGATATTTTGTAGTGCTGAACAGTTTTCTGGTTTATATGTTAGATTATGGGCAATACGTAATTGCTAGTATGTAATATATTGTGCGAAACTCTAGCCAGTGTAGTTGTTTTAAGGCTATGCAGTAGAGATGTTTTGTAGATAGATTGACGGCAAATCTATCAGTTTGGTTGTAACAACTGTCTGGTTTCATTTTTGGGTTCTTAGAAGCTTAGTCAGAATGTGAGGGGCATAAAGGAGAGATGGTTGCATGTAGGTTGATGCAATGGTTTTCCTAATGCTATCATTCAGATAATGTTTACTTCTGTATAACAAACCAAGTTTCAGGTGTTTTAACAGCTTTTGAGAATATGTAAATCAAATTTTAGGTGTTTGTTTACCATGACTTCCAGTAGCTATGATTGCTGTACTATTTCTCTTCTGGTATTATTTTCAGAGAGTATTTTGAAAACTGGTTTTTGGTCTGAGAATTTTTTTGGGGTCAAGAGCATACCTTTTTAGGATTTAGAAGTAGGTGAGATTTTCTTAGCCATGCTTCAGTGGATAAAAAAGTCCTGGGTGAGGTCCTTAAGTTTTGAGAGGTTTGATTCAGAGCAGATGAGAGTTGTATAATCTGCATATTGCATCATGGTTGCATGCCCAGAGGCTATGTGAAGTTTATTTACAAATATATTGACTAAGAGGGGTCCAATTACTGAATCCTTTGTGACTCCAATGGGAACTGGTGAGTGACTTTAGTAGTAAAAGTAGCATGGTGTGGTAAAGATGCAATTTTAATGTTGTGGTGTATATTGTGAAAGAAATGTCTGTGTGGAGGAAAAATTACTTTCTTTGCAGACAGATCCAGTGTTTATCTATGTTCGTCTAATTCAACATATGGGACATTGGATCTGATCGGATTCAACCTTGGCACTGAATTAGAAGCTTTCATGGTTCCAGGGCTTTGACTCCTCTCCTACCCATAATTCCCTGTACTATACTCCAATACCTCAGATCTTGTTTGCCGCCTGAAGCTTCCAGATGGGTTTTCGAAGGTTTATATCTTTTAGTTTGGAGTTTTTCAAAACTGTTGGATTTCTATAGATTTGGACAGAATTATAGTTAAATATCTTAATCTATTACTCCTCCTCCACCGGGAGACTTGTCTTGCTCAAGCTTTAGTGTTATTCTTATATTTTAACTTGGCAGTGTGTGTTGATATAGAGTTATTCTTAGACTAACATTTTTCCCTTTTTGAATAGTATTAGCTGTAATATTCTTCAATTATTATGGTTTATGGAATTTATATAACTGTTGTTTGGTAACACATAGCCATGTAGGCATATTTTGGCTAGTGTTTTCTATCCTCCAGGTGTTTTTGTGGCTGAATCACTTTAAGAAGTGTTCAGAGTGTGGGCACAAATTGCCCCCAGGACCCTCACACCTTCTGTGTGTATTGCCTGGGCACTGCCCACTTGGATACAGACTGCTCATTGTGTGCGTCCTTTAGTACCAGAGCTTTGTAAACTTGTTGAGTCAAATTGGTGGTGAAGGGATTTCTGTCTCCCAGACAGGGACTATGTCTTCTGGACCCTCCTCTCTCTCTTCCCTGTTAAAAGCAAGACAGGGCTTGATCTTCAGTCAAGGCTTCTGATAAGGAGAAGCAGAAGGAGAAAGAAAGGAGTAAACCAAAGAAAAGGATAAAGACAAATCTTCATCGATTCCACAAAGGCGTTTGGATCCAACAATTCCAGTCAGACCCACCCCTAAGTCAGACAGGAGATTGGAACTGAGAGCCTTCCAGTCTTGACCATCTGCACTTTGGCTTTGACTTTCACTGGAACTGGGGAGCCCCAGACTGAATTCTTTAATCTCACAAGAGAAAAGATATTCATGACCTTCATCAGTGGCTTTGTCAACCCAATCATCTCGGTGCTTGTCAGAATATTATGTTGACAGGATGATGGGAAAGTTTTTGAGGACACAGATCCAAATTGTGGTTTTGTTGGTACTGTCCCCAGGGAACGCATTGACCATTGATCATCCTTGTCCCCCACTCATTTTACCTGTTGTAGTCCATCCTCTGACTCTGACAGTTCTGGATCTGACCCATTCTGAAGTGTGCCTTTCAGCACCAGCAGTCTCTTTAAATTTAATGCTAACAGTCTCCCTATCCCTCTCAGCATTGATGCCCTCAGATAAGGGAAAGGATTTAGAGACACAGCATCAGTGCTGATCTCCAGGGGGAGAGTTTGACACCAAGATTTTCAAAGCCATCTCTTCCCTTAGGAGCCTAGTCACTAGACAGCTCAGGTCTGGGGTTTTCCTTGGGGTGGGGGGTTGACAGGAGTCAGGGATTCTCTTGCTTTTTCAGATCCAGAGGGATCCCTGGCTCCAGTGACAGCTTTGGACTTTGAAATAGTTGGAAGGGTTTTCGTTTTATTTTAACAGGAGGCATATTCTCGATGTTTGGTTCCTCCCAAACCTCAAATGGATCCTGCAACTCCACTTTCCACTCATCCTGTCAGATAAGGACAGTTGGCGCCACAGGTTTCTGGAACCACTTGTTATATCAGCTCCCAGATTGATTCTGCTGTCTCCCCAACAGAAACAGATGTGCAAGCAAAAGCACATAGACTCCTCCCCAGAGTCAGTCATGGAAGATACAGATTTGGATGAGGGCAAGGGTTCACCAGGTCTCCTTCAGAGAATGCCACCTTTGGTGAAATTATAAAACTTATGAAACAGAGAAGGGGTTTGGTCCACTGAAAATCCCTCTCGTGATGAATCTGTATTTCTAGGATCTTTTGGTTCTGGCTCAACTTCATCTTGGGTGGTACTGCCTATTGATTGTTTGGCCAATCTTATGGTGCAACAGACTTGGAAGGACCCTGAGATAGTTGCGCTCATTCCAAAAAAGCTGGACATAATTTTACAAGCTCCCAAAGACAAAAAGCATTGGGGTAAAGGTTCACTGGTGGATGCTATGGTTGTAGCAACAGCCACAAAGAAGAAACTATCTGAAGAGAGTTCATCTGTCCATCTCCCTAACAGGGAGTCTAGAGGTTGGACATATTTGGAAAATGGATATACTCATCATTGACCTTTGCACTCAGGTCACTGAACTATCTTGCCCATGTTATCAGATTACAGAGGGACTTGACCAAGGAGAGTTCAAAGTCTCTTTCTGGAGTTATGCCAGTGTATGTCCAAAAGACTGTGGACTCCCAGCTGTCAACTCTGCAGTCTACTTTGAACATAGCCATGCATCTCATATCTAATGCAGTTGATGGCTTGACCAGAGAGGCATGCACAGGTATTACAGTTAGATGACATGCCTGGATGCATCTTTGTGATTTTGTGGAAGGCTTTAAGACATCCTTCATTGACTCCCTTTATGATGGTTCCACACATTTTGGACCTAAAGTTAAAAAAAACTTGACCAGGAGTGAACAGGATGGTAAGACTGTCTCTGCAATGGGCATCCATTTTCCTCCCATTGAAGGTCCTACTCCAGGAACCAGAGAGCAGGAAAAAAGGTGTGGTTTCACAAGTCACAGACCTCTTATGTGAATCACCTTAGAGACAGACCTCCATGTGGCAAAGGTGGAGGTAATGCTAATGGAAGTCACCCAAGAGGCAGAAGCAGACCACACAATTAAGCCTTCTGTGGTCCCTTTTCCAAGAGGCCCTATTAGCATCCCTGATGGTGTGCCTGACTGATGCACTCTTAAGGCAGTCAGGGGATGGTTATCTCTGCACCCCCAAGCCTGGCTAGAATTAATAAAAGGCAAGTGGTTGCAAAACACAATTACCAGAGGCTAGGTCATTCCTTTTTCTTGTCCTCCAGTAAAAAAGAAAGTGAACCCCAATATTCCACCCAGTCAGTGAGAACCAGCAGCACTAGAGATTTCCAAGCTGCTAGAAAAGAGTCATCCAAATTGTCCCCAGAGATCAACTAGGAGCCAGAGTCTACTCAAGGTTCTTCTTAGCTCCAAAGAAAATGGAGGACATAAAACAATTTTGGATCTCAGTCATCTCAACCAGTTAGTGAAACAGACAGAATTCTGGATGGTCACAATCCAGTCCATTTTGCCTCTTCTGAGGAAGGATGATTGGATGTGCTCAGTAGATCACCAGGATGCTTACTATCATACAAAAATGGAGAAGCATTCCAGGAGATTTCTCCATTGTTGATGGGAAGCCAATTATTTCCAGTTCAGAGCCCTGCCTTTTTGGTCTCAACACAGCCCCTAGTGTGTTCACCAAGATGATAGTAGTGGTGGCAGTGCACTTGCATATTCTCAGGTTCCAAGTTTTCCCTTGCCTAGATGATTGGCTACTAACTGCTACATCCAGGCATCTTCTGGTACATCACCTGGACCTTCTCCTTCAATGCTTACTGTAACTAGGCATGTCAGTGAATTTTCACAAGTGTCAATTACTTCCAACACAAGGGATAAAGTTTATTGGATGCCATGTAGATACCACTCTTCAAACAGTCAGCCTCCCACAACAGTTTGTTCTTTACATCAAACAGCCTTACTGGTGTTACATCATCTCCACCCTACAGTATGATTGATTGTATGACTGTTAGGTCTCATGACTTCTTCTATTTTAATAATTCTCATGGCTCGTTACCACATGAAAGCTCTTTAATGGAGAGTTGCAGATCAGTAGTTCCAGAAGATTCATCCTCTGCATGCCAGGATTCATCTTGCAGACAGCACATTGCATGCTGTATTTCTTTACCATCAATAACACAAGGGTGACTCTTTCTTCCGGGGACATCAACAGCAATACTGACCAAGGCTGCGTCCCTTCTAGGATGGAGGGGTGCATTTTGAAGGGAGAATGATCTAAGGTATATGGTCAAACTTGGAGGCTAATCTTCACATCCATGTCTTGGAGATGAGAGCAGTCTTCCTTGCATTCCAAGCTTTTCAGGATGCCCTCCTCAAGGGTGTGATCACCATACAATCAGACAATTTGGCTGTAGCATGATGCATCACCAAACAAAGAGGAAGGAACCTGTTCTTATCCTGTGTTGAGAGGCCATGAGGGTTTGGCAATGGACAATGTCTTCAGACCATTTTCTGATAGCAATGTACATTCCAGAGTGTTCCAGTGTTCTAGTGGACAAGTTGAGCAGAACTATTCTAACTTCACATGAGTGGTGCCTCAACCTATCAGTGGCAATGCTAGTTTTTCAGCCTCTGGGGCCAACCTTGCTGTGATCTATTTGCCTCCTATCTGAACAAGTGCAGCAGGTACATTTCCCAGATCCCTCCACAGGGTCAATCACCAAGGAATGCTCTAGTCCCCAACTGGCCCCCAGTCTCCTGTATGTCTTATCCCCTTACCCCCATAAAAAATTCATTCAGAAAGCCAGACAGTGCAAGGCCAGGATAATCCCCCTTTTGGCCCCTACAAACTTGGTTCCTTTTTCTGCAGCCTCTACTAGTACATCTACCATGGATGCTGGATTAATATCCATATCTTCTTTCTCAATTGTCCAGACTGCCTCCATCGGCTGATAGTACCATGAAACTAACCACTTGATTCCTTCATAGCCAGAGATGTCAGGCTTCCCTGTTCTGTTACTGATATAATAACAGCCTGCCAGAAAGCTACTACAAAGAAGATCTACAATAGTAAATGGAAAAAGTTTTCTTTTTGAGCTACAGCGAAGGGCTTGGACCCTTTCTCTGCTCCCATTACAGTGGTTTTGAAATTTCTAGCAGAATTCTTCCAACAAAGATTTAGCTATTCTACTATCAAAGTTCAAATGGCAGCAATTTCCAGCTTTCATATTGTACAAAATGATGCTTCTTTGGCTTCCTTAAAAATTTCAAAAGTCTTTCTCAAAGGAACCTTTCTACTGCATCCCCCCATACCTCTCAACATCAAAAATATCGACAAAACCCATGAAAAATAGGTACAAATCTGTACACTGATTAACATAAAATGTGCATACATAATAATGTAACCCCGCCCACTCCAGTGGAATTGTGGGGTGCCAACTTTTAAATGCAAACTGAAGAACAGATATTTAAAACACTGACACTATTTCTGAAACACTGAACAGATACTATGACTCACTGGCAATTTGCAACCTTAATGGGGAGGGACCAATGTCTCCATGAAAGGCAACACAAAGTTAAACACGTCACTTCATTAGTATTACTGGAAAAGTATAACTACCTATGTCAACAAATAGTGTGCTCATGTCCAAGAGGTCATGAAGAGTCAGTTTTTTTTAAATGACTAAACAAATGAAATAGCATATGGTCCCTGACACAGGCAAAGTGGAAACATGGAGGCACTACAGATGTGTGATCTTCTACTGAACCTCCCCGATTTTCAACATTTTCATCTAAAATTATTAATACAACTCTCTACTGACAACCTCATAATATAAAAGCATACACTTTTCATCCACAAGTTAAAAATGAACTTCTGCACCAAGAAAATGAGAGTTCACCCCACAGTGTAAAATGACTTATCTTAACAGTTAACAGTTTTACCATCTTAACGAACTAGTGTCCATTCCATTAAGTATATTACAGCCAAAATATAATCTTTTATAGGCATACTCACAACCTTCAGTTTTTCTGGTATATACAAACCAAATTAACTATAGTCGAGTTTACTCTTGTAAACCAACTTTTTTAGTATTTCTGATATATACAAAAAGGAACTAAAAGCAGAATTTAATCTTGTAAAGGCATGTTCCTGACATTTCAGTATTGCGGATATAGTGATATTAAAACAAATGAACTCAGGTAAAAATTTAATTTTGTAAAAGTTAAGTTAGGCTTCTAACATTTCAGTAAAAAATAAACTAAAGTTCTTAAGAAACACCAAAGTGTCTGGACTACTACAGGAAAGGGAAAGCAAAGTAGTGATTTTATCATAACCATAACAGTTTGCCAGTGAGAGACACAACAGTGGTTGTGTGCATGTGACAAGCACTGATTCTGCATTTGCTATAAAAGTCTACATCAGATCTAGTCCATAAATACTTCTCATAATTTACTTCCCAAATAATCACAGAAAAGGAAACGATTTAAATCTAAGCTTTCATAAACAACAGTAGTTATAAAAGCATCTTTATTTAAAGCAATGCTAAAGCCACATTACCACTTTAGATGCAGCTCATTAATAAATCTGCATTCACAAATGCCAGCAATCACTCTGTTTTGCATCCTCTATAGGGACTCCTATTCCCCAAACAGTGATTGTCTAACAACATTTGATATGCAGTACAGAATTACTGTCTTCATTTATGTTTCATCACTGCCCATGTCTTCCTTAATTTCTGGAATACACATTTCGTAAGTATAAGTATTTAAACATACTGCTAGTGCATGCAATCACTGTTGACAATCACTTATTCTTTAATTGTTACACTTCATGGATACCTGTATAATGCTAACAGTTATGTGGAGGCACAGCTATACTAGGTAGGCTTTATCTGATTATCGTAATGTTTTGCAGAAAGTTCAGTGTCAGCAGCTGTGTGCTGTTTTATAAGCTTTTCTTAGTTGTTTCTTTTTATAACTGAAATTAAAACCTTTGGTACAGAGAATGGTTTATATCACAAAGCATAACTAAGGCATATAATACAATATACATGTAAACAAAAACCTGAAATATAGCTCTCAACTGTCCAAAATTTTGCAGAATGTTCAGATTTTTGCCTCTTATTTTTGGTCTGTTCCACATAAAACTTGTCTTTTTCTGACATTACTTTGGACAGAAGTCACTAAATAATGCCATTCATTTCAGTTTCAGACTTCCAGTCCTTCAGAAAATGTATGCTGCTGCACAGCATTTTACTCTAGCAACTTCTTAAGTTTATAAGGGCAATATTTAAAACCGGTCCCTGATTTGGGGTCTTTGTTCATTCATTGGTTTCTACTATGGATCAACAAACTACAGAGTCCCTAGCACCACAAATGCCAAAAACTAATGCCTGAATCACGGTAGCATGACAAAGTTAACTTTAAGCATTTCCTGCAAAGGGGCAAGCCTTCCTGCACTGCCCATTAATTCCTTGATGTTATACAAATGAATTTTATGGTTGCAACAACTTGAAGAAAGAAATCCCCCAAAGAAGGGAGTCATTGCCAACACACACTTCGAAACAGCTTGCTAACAATGATTTCCTGTAGAAAACAGTAATCAGCATTATGTTCTTCTGAAGCTGTTTTCTCCGGGCAACTGATGTAAACTGTTCAAAAAACATGCATATAATTCTGCTCCTTTGGGCAATGCTTACTATGTTTGCCACCTTAAATTAAACCATTACCCTTTCCACTATCATTTCATTGGCCAGTGTCATAAATGTTGTTGTGAATATAGGACACAGCTTCAGAAAAGTGAAACACGCTACTTACTTGTTTGTCTAACTCTATTATCCGTAAACAAACTGTTGTTTACTTTGCTACTAAGATGTTCGCATCCGTGACCTTTTCTAAATTTGAAACAAGAAGTAGGATGTAGGAAGGAAGTTAGGAACTCAGTAATACTCATGCATTGCTGAATCATTCTGAATTTATTTATTTTTTTATCTTTTTACCTGGAGGTGGAGGAGAAGCTGGGGGAAGAAGAGGAGAAATATTTAATCTTGTCTGGACTGCCGCTCTGACCCAAGTCTGACAAGACTGCTGCTGCCTGCTGCACTGAAACGAACAGGACGGGGTAGCCTTCCCAACTGTCACTTCTAATTAAAATTAAAAAAAATAACACTGTTGCTGCTCTCTTGCAGTACAAACTGTGGCTTGTGTAGACAGTGCAGTCCAGTCCCTCCTGAGTCCTAACCCTTTCTAAACTAACTGCTTGTAATTTGAAAAAAGTGCCACTTGCCTTTGCTTAGCTGCTGCACACCTCACGTCCGAGTACAGGTACAGCCAATAGGTCAGTCAGTCACACCCCTCGAGCCCTCAGACAAATTCTGACAGGCTGGCGATGCTGACATCATCACACATGCCTCTGCATGTGATGATGTCAGCAGAAAATTGCAGAGAAAATAAAAATAAAAAAATAAATCCTGGGAAAGAATCAGGAATAAAGGGAGCCGATCGGGAATTCATGGCACCCCAATGTTTGGACCTCAAAACCAGTAAATGCTGAGTAATTCAGTATGATTGAGAGGTATGGTCCACCCATTAGGGATCCAGTACCTCCATGGGATATTACGGTTATGCTCCAGGCCCTAACTGAACCACCCTTTGAACCTGTGGCTACTATAGATATCATGTTTTTGAGTTTGAAAACATTTTAGTTGCTACCACCTCTGTTAGATGAATTTCAGAATTACAAGCGCTCTCATGTTAACCTCCATACTTGGTTTTCCATAAGGATCAAGTCTCACTGTGCACTAATCCATCCTTCATCCCAAAGGTGGCATCCATAACTAACATAAATCAATCCATAGAGTTACCTCTGTTTTTCCTCTAAGTTTTCAGAAAAGGGGAATACATTCTATACATACTAAATGTGCACTGCCAACTTAGAATCTTCCTGCACTGGACTAAGAAAGTTAGAAAATCTGATCAATTTTTTATTACCTCTAATTCTAGGCTTGGAAAAATTGTTACCAAAGTTAGTTGTCCAGATGGTTATCAAATTGCATCTCATTTATCTATGTTTCTTGGGTTTACAGTCACACTGCAAACCTAAGGCTCACTCAACTAGAACAGTGGCTACCTCAACAGCCTTTTCTAAGAGACTACCAATTGATGAGTTCTGTGCAGCAGCAACCTGGTCTACTGTGTACATACCTTTGTATCTCATTATAAACTGAATGTACAATCCAGATCTCACTCTACCTTTGACTCCATCACTCTTGGGAATGCCCTTCCTCAATACCACCCTGTTAGATAGCTTGGGAATCTGTCCCATATGTGAATCTGCTGAAAATAGACAACACTGGATATGAAAGGTATGTACTTACCATAGTGACAGAGCCATGTTGTTTCATGCAGTTCAACCTCCCATCACTCCACTCCCCTTCCAAATTATTTGTATGGGTAGTTTCCAGATGATCAGTTGACCTCCACTCTATACACTGTTTGTGACCAATATTGTGTGCGACCTACACCATCACATTATGTTACTCATCCTGTCCTGTCCGTTTCCATTTTCTACATTTACAGATTACTTTGTGACCAATATTGTGTGTGACCTACACCATCACATTATGTTACTCATCCTGCCCTGTCCGTTTCCATTTTCTACATTTACAGATTACTTTGTGACCAATATTGTGTGTGACCTACACCATCACATTATGTTACTCATCCTGTCCTGTCCATTTCCATTTTCTACATTTACAGATTACTTTGTGACCAATATTGTGTGTGACCTACACCATCACATTATGTTACTCATCCTGTCCTATCCGTTTCCATTTTCTACATTTACAGATTACTTTGTGACCAATATTGTGTGTGACCTACACCATCACATTATGTTACTCATCCTGTCCTGTCCATTTCCATTTTCTACATTTACAGATTACTTTGTGACCAATATTGTATGTGACCTACACCATCACATTATGTTACTCATCCTGCCCTGTCCATTTCAATTTTCTACATTTACAGATTACTTTGTGACCAATATTGTGTGACCTACACCATCACATTATGTTACTCATCCTGCCCTGTCCGTTTCAATTTTCTACATTTACAGATTACTTTGTGACCAATATTGTGTGCGACCTACACCATCACATTATGTTACTCATCCTGCCCTGTCCGTTTCAATTTTCTACATTTACAGATTACTTTGTGACCAATATTGTGTGTGACCTACACCATCACATTATGTTACTCATCCTGCCCTGTCCGTTTCCATTTTCTACATTTACAGATTACTTTGTGACCAATATTGTATGTGACCTACACCATCACATTATGTTACTCATCCTGCCCTGTCCGTTTCAATTTTCTACATTTACAGATTACTTTGTGACCAATATTGTGTGTGACCTACACCATCACATTATGTTACTCATCCTGCCCTGTCCGTTTCCATTTTCTACATTTACAGATTACCGTTTCCATTAATACGTGCACACGTTTATACGAAGCAAACTCGATCTTATGTATTGGAATGCAGTACAAGAAATTACAGGTAGGGGTTAGCGCTTCCGCCTGCCACTAATAAGCAAACTTCATCAGACCATGGCAGACTAAAGCGTTAAATATTAAACAGTTTGTTTGTTGGACTTGCTGATTCTGCCTCTCTCTTGTTTTTTACAAGTTTTTTAGTTGTGTATTTGTTTTACATAAGTCAAAATCAGTTTACAGCATGTGACAGAGTAGTAGATGTCTGTTTATGGGAGGAAATAAATGAAAGTTGGTAAGGGATTGTCCATAGGGATACAGGTATAAAACAAGAATTGTGTGATACCTTAATTGCAGACTGATGGTTTAGGAGTTATGTGTATATTATTGAGACTGGGGTATATCTTATATGCGCATATATCTACATTTATATATATGCCTTTCAGATGAGTGGGAAATAGGTGGAGTTGTAGGCAGAGAAGAGGTCCTGTAAATGTAATGGCAGGGAGGGTCACTGGAGAGTTGTGGTTGGGAGGGGAGTGAAGTAAGCAACATCTCCCACACCAGCAGGATGTACTCAGTGTGGATGTGCCCAATGCAAATAAGACAGAAGCTGTGAGTTATGACACAAGTATCCGCATTAGAGATTATGTCTGTCTTTAAAATGTATTTATACACACCGAGCAAGTTTATTCGACACTTGATCAGCTGTGTTAACCCCTGGATAACACAATTAATTGTTAAAACTGTACTACTGTTTTTACATACACTGACAGTTTATATTTGAAGAAACTCTGTCACTAGGATGATCAAAATAAATGTTATAAAAAATAATAGTTTAATGAATTGCAAATACATAGCTTAGTACATTATCATATACATTTTTAATGTGCGTAATATGTTGGCTGTCTGCTAGTGTGCGATCTTTCAATGATGTAAGCTTAATGTAGTGCCATAACATTAAAGTAGTTAAGGTGTTAGTGCTTTGCATATCAAGGACAAAGATAAAAAAGTTAAATAAGCACATATTTTAGGTGTTTCCTTTCTTTTTCAAAAGCAAAATAATAATAAAGCAGTTTTCTAATGCCAGCTTCTTTTTATCTTTGTTTTAAAAAAATATGTGTTCATGCAAAATTCTTAATGCAAATCTTATAAAACTTTTAATGATTTAATAAACTGCATATATGTGGCATAATTTAAACTATGCTATTCTGCACGCATAATGAGTTTGCTATCTGCCAGAGCCTCAGTTCTAAGTTGCTCATTTGCTGCTATATTAAAAAATAATTTAACTACATTATAAAAAGAAAAAATATAAGCATGGTTTTGTGCACATTTATTTATTTTTTCTCTATTCTCTCTTCTCAAATCATGCAAGTAATTAGATCCCATTGACATCTCATTTAAAGGTTAATATGTTAAGAAACTGTTTAATATGTTTGTGCATCACCTCACAAAAAATAAGCTGACAGGAGTTTAAAAGAAAATTTCAATGCTGAAAATTTTGTAGGCTGTTCTATGAAAACATTTATTCATAAAAAGGGTGGTAGGTGATTTGTATTGTTAAATCACATTGCTTTTCTAATGGGTTAAGACTGTTGTTGCTAAAACTAGTATGAAGTGATTATAGAAAAGTTCTTTTATACATATATATGTATGTAAATTTTCACAACAAAAAATATTTTTGTAAAGTTGCAAAACATAACATATTTGCATCCATTTTTTTTATAACACAAGTTCAGTAAGTTAATGATTTTAAATACCTTCAGAAATGTAGAAAATTACTTTTACTTGTAGTAAACATAAAAACAGTTTTGATCTGTTAATGAATTATTCTGATACTTCATAGTACAAGTGTTCCCTCTTTCTATTCCCATTATTTTTTGCTACAGTGTAATGTTGAGCAAAACACTTAAACAAACTGAGACACATAAGTTACAGATTCAAACCCTAACTGGGCAAGTGTGAAAATTCTGTCAAAAATATGTGTAATGATAGGTTCATAGGTGTGAACTAGGCTAACGGCCCTGGAGCCTTTACAAGTCTAACCCATAGGATTACAGTGTGATTGTGCCACCTGACCTTAGTTCCCAGAGCATCTGTCGAGTAGCATCACTGGAGTGATCCCGGGAGTGAATTTTCTATTTCCCATCCACTCGTCAAGATTTCTCTTGAAGAGGGCCATTGAGGTGCCCTGTTTGACATGTATGGGAAGTCTATTCCATAGCATGGGCAGTCTCTGGGTTATGAACCTGTCCCTCCAGCTTGTTCTGTTGATTGTGGTATTGAGGTTGAGGTCTCTGGGAGCGTGTGGTGTGGTGGGATTGGGATTTCTTTAGATAACAGAGTTGGATCAGACATGGCTTTGTAAGTCAAGCAGAGATCACCTCTAAGTAGGCAATATGAGACAAAGAATAGTTTGAGTTTTTTTGAGTCTGTCCATATAGGACAAGTGTTTAAGGCCTAGGATCCTCTTTGTGAGGTACTTTTGCAGCCTCTCCAGTTGTTGCAGGGGTCTAGTGAGGTACATGCCAAATGAGGCATTGTACTCAATGATTGGCCTAATGAGGGAAGAGTAGAGGGAGACAATGACCTTTTTCTTCCTGGATGCAAAACCCTTAGTAATGAGATGTGCCACACAGAAGGACTTTCTGACCACAGTGGCAATGTGGTGGTCAAAAGACAGGTTGCTGTCAACCTGTGTTCCCAGACCTCTTATAATTCCTTCTGTGTTCAGTGAACTACCATTGATGTGGTAATTCATTCGAACCAGGTTTTTCCCAAAGGGGATGATGACACATTTTTTGGCATTGAGCTTAAGGCTATAGTTCTGACACCAGTCATTGGTCTCAGTGAGGCCTTTCTGTAGGATGTCAGCATCACTTGGGGAATTAATAATAGCTCCCAACTTGCAATGGTCTGTGAACTTTGTCGGCAGAGTCCCTTCATGTTGGCCTGGATGTCAGAGAAGTAGATACCAAACAGGAGAGGACCCAGGACTGAACCCTGTGGGACTCCACTCATGACAGGTCAGCAGTCTGACTTGGAGTCAGCTACTTTCACGCTGTGGGTTCTATCTGTGAGCCAGTTTGCAACCCACCTAGTGATATAGGGGTTGATGCCTAACTTAGTGGGTTTTTCTGTGATTCCTGAATGGGGAATGGTATCAAAGGCCTTAGCCAGATCAAGGTAGGCTGTATGAACCACCTTGCCTTCAACCACAGCTCTGGTGACTGATTCAAAGAAGTCAACCAGGTTGAGCAGGCAGGATATACCCTTCACAAAACCAAACTGTGTTGGGTCCAGAGTTTGGAGATTTCCTATATCCTTGTTTATTAGGTCTATGATGATGCATTATATAGCTTTGAATATCAGACTCATCAGGCTAATGGGGCCATAGTTCAGAGGGTCTGAAGTAGCTCCTCCTTTGTGGAGAGGGATGACTGTAGCAGTGTGCCATTCAGTAGGGACAAAGCCTGAGGTGAGGCTGTGACTGAACAGGGCACGTAGGTGAGGTGCCAGTTCACTCTGTATTTCATGTAGAACACAGCCAGTGATATTGTCAGGTCCCATAGAAGCTGTATTCTTGGCCTTGGACAGTGCTATTTTAACCTGTGCAGCAGTAATACTGGGTGCCTGGCAATCTGGTATTGTGATTGGTCCTTTGATGTGAGAGAGGGGTAAAGTTGGCACTGAATCTGTCAGCCAGTATATTGGCAATATCTATTGGCTCGGTATAGGAGGTACCATTGTGCAATAGCTCAGAGCAAATCTGGATATTGCTGTGGAGATTCTTTACATAACTATAGAAGGCCTTGTGGTTGTCTTTACTTTCTGCTGCAATTCTGTTTTCATAGCTAGCTTTAATGGATTTGATGAAGGATCTAAATTTTTTGTTGAGGCTAATAAGGGAGTTTTTCCAGTCTTGGGACTTTACCTTATTCTACATCAGTTTCCTCCTTCTGTTTTAGAGTCTATTTATGGCAGGGGACCACCAGATTGGCTTTCTTTTTTTGGAGGAGAGCATCTTGATTCTGTTGGGTATGGCAAGATCTATGCGTTTGTGTACATGTTCATACGGTGCATTTGTGTATGATTCGGTGGTCATGCAACTATTCTCCATTTGCATGGGTGCCATGAAGTTAGCCACCTCTGTTTTTAGGAGCCCAAAGTTAGGTTTGGAGAAGTTTTTCATGGTGGTTACCTTTGTCGGGGGGTGGGGTGGGATGTGGATTTCCAAGGTGATTAGTTTCTGGTCAGAGCTAACCAGGGAGGAGTTGACTACTGGTGTAAAGCAAAGGTTGTCCATGTTAGTAATGACCAGGTCAAGGATGTTTCTACCTCTAGTGGGGGTAAGAATGAGCTGGTCGAGGGGATTAGAATTAATGAATTCCAGGAAATGTTGGGCAATTGTACTCTTGCGTGAGTAGTTTTCCCATTTAATGGAGGGGTAGTTGAAGTTGCCCAGTATTAGAGTGTTAGTTTGGACCCTAATATTCTCCAGGGTGCTTAGGAGGGTGGAGTGTGAGTCTTGGGACATGATTGGGGACCTATAGCAGGCGATGACCTGAATTGATGTCTTACCCAATGTTAGCTGCACTTGAAGTATCTCTGACGCATTGTGTTGGGCTACCAGTCTGGAGGTGTGTGCATCCTTTATGAATATGGAAACAGCACCACCTTTGGAGCTTTCTTCCAAGTTCTGGGACTGAAAGGTGTGGAATGGGTTATAGCCTGGTAGTGCAGGGGTGATTTCTGCTGCCTTGAACCAGGTCTCTGTTACAGTACAAATGTCTATGTTCTCCATTTTAAGGAGTGCTTCGAGCAAGTGCATTTTGAGATTTAGACTTCTAGCATTGAGCAGCATGACCCTCAGATTGCATTTGTTTGTAGCTGTTACAGTGGTAATTTGGTCTTTGGAACACTGCCTAAAAAAGGCACTATAGGGGTGGCAAGAGCCTTGGCCAGTATCTGGAAGCCCAGGGGTGACAGATGCAGGCCATCTCTGGCAAAGCATCGAGGTCTGTCAATCATGTCATTCCAGGCAGGCAGACAGATACTGGATCCCCTTTGAATGACACCAGAAACTTAGCCAATTGTTGAAATCAATCATCTTCTGCTTGTACTGTGGTATCATTCTGGGTGATGGTAGGAGGCTGCTCAGAGCTAGGGTCATACCCACCTGGGCTACATAATCCAAGAGCTCCTCCATGTCTCTTTTCATGTAGTCCAGGGAGGTACGTCTCAGGTCATTCACACCCACATGTACAATGACAGAGTCATATTTGTACCTGTTGTTGAGGGACCTGAGTGCATGCATTATGCGGTGGATCCAGGCACCTGACAGGCAAATGACTGTTACTTTCTCCTTATTTAGCCTAGTGAGTGTGACATCAGAGTGCCTCACTATTGAGTCACCTATGACTAGTGTGTTGGGCATGCTGTTTTGCCTTAGGGACTTTGGTTGAGTGGCACACTGCTTACAAGAGTTATGTGTCTTGTGATTAGTGTTGTGTTGTGGTGGTCGAGTGTGTTTCTGTCTTGGAGGTCTCTGCTGTTTGGGTAGATTTTTATTGAGAGCATCTGCAAAGTTGGGTGCGTGGTTTGTGTTTTTATGTGAAGGCAGCACTGCTGTGTGTTCTGGAGGGCTACGTGTTCCATGTGGTGTGGTGCCAGTGTTGGCCTTCTCCTCTTGGCCAGCTATTCTGATCTTGGCTGGAGAGTGCGTGGCTTTCAATTTGGATATATAAGTGCATCTCTCGCAAGTCTGAGTGTTGGGAGGTAAGAGGATATGGTTGTCAGTGTACATGAGGCAGTTGCCACATTGCCTCAGGATGCCTAAGTTCACCAGATTAATAGGAGAAAGCACAAGGAACTGACATTTAGACATGCCTGGAGGGGTGGACATTAATAATAAATACTGGAGCTGTTTCCTTGTAGAATGTTTAGTGCTGGTAGCACTTTTGTGTGCTACAATAATTGCCACAAGATATCTGGTAAAGTGCTGGACTAATAAGCTAGTAAATGTGCAGGAGAGGAGATAGCTAGCAGATCAAGGGAAAAATTAAAGGGCAGACTTTTGTGTACCACTCAGAAGCTTACAAACAGTCCTGGATATAGCAAATCTGTATCTGGACTAGACTAGTTACAGGAAAGGCAGGAAACAAGTGCAAATTGGGTTTTTAAACCTGAAAGTTGAAAGAGATGGAAAAAAACTTCCCAAACAGTCAATAAACTACAATTTCTGGGCCAGAAACCACTCCTCTTGTGGTAGATAGGCTACCTAGTGCTTACCACTCCCACTGATAAGCTAGAAGGCTTCCCTCCAACACAGAAAGGCTTGAGGGGGGCTCAGAAGCTTACAACAGTCCTGGATACAGCAAATCTGTATCTGGACAAGACTAGTTACAGGAAAGGTGGGAAATGCGTGCAAGCATGGGCTTTTAAACCAGAAAGTTGAAAGAGATGGAAAAATTGCCCAAACAGCCAATAAACTACAATTTTTGGGCCAGAAATCACTCCTCTTGTTGTAGGTAGGCTACCTAGTGCTTACCTCTCCCACTAGTAAGCTAGAAGGCTTCCCTCCAACACAGAAAAGCTTCGGAGGCTCAGAAGCTTACAAACAGTCCTGGATATAGCAAATCTGCATCTGGACAAGACTAGTTACAGGAAAGGTAGGAAAGAAGCTCAAATGCGGGCTTTTAAATCAGAAAGTTGAAATAGATAGAAAAAGCTGCCCAAACAGCTAATAAACTACAATTTCTGGGCCAGAATCCACTCCTCTTGTGGTAGATAGGCTATCTAGTGCTTACCACTCCCACTGATAAGCTGGAAGGCTTCCCTCCAACACAGAAAGGCTTGGAGGGCTCTGAAGCCTACAAACAGTCCTGGATACAGCAAATCTGTATCTGGACTAGATTAGTTATAGTGAAGGAAGGAAACAAGCTTAGAAGATTTTTTTTTTACAGAAAAGCAGCTAAAACCACACTAAAAACAATTCAATTGCAGTGCAAGCTGGCACATTTGAGTGTGTAGCAATATTAAAGCAAATACAGTTTAAATAAATACAATTTATTCAAACTGTATTCTGACCTGAATTCAATTATTATTTTATTCAACTCTGAACAGTCCAAAAGTGCAAAGAAGCACACTCAATCAGAACACACAAGGAGATTCTAGAATTTTTTTTTTTTTTGTAGTAAAGTGGAAAGAGAGAAAAAGTGGGCTGGCCTTCTCAAATGTTCTCTCTGTATTAGGTGGAATGAGCTAATGGCTAATGACACTAGACTGGGAGTATCCCAGATCAAATTTACAGTAGGGCGGGCAACAGCAAAGCCGCCAAGTATAAGAACAAGACACCAATAGGGAGGTGAGAACAAAAAACAAAAAATGCAGACACCAAGACAAGCTATCTCAAGCAAATTAATAAATGCAGCAGTTTTAAGTAAAACAAAATGCAAACACCAAGACCCAAGACAAGCTATCTCAAACACATTAATGAATACAGCAGTTTTAAGTAAAACAAAATGCAGACACCAAGACCCAAGATAAATACACATTATTATTAATAAAAACATACCACCTAAGTACAAATTCTATACTGTCTTTAAAAATAAGTGGCATATAGTTTAGTTTCTCGTGCTAATCCAAGGCTTAATGGCAATTTTTGTTTGTTCCTAAATTAAAAGGTAGGGACATACATTTATATAGCGATAAGCCAAGTATTGACTGTTTTTTGTAACCTATCATATTACTAGTAAGACTTTAAACTGATTTGTCTAATAATTTATTTTTATCCCAAAAAATCATCATAGAATGTGAAATCAACAAATCCATGCTTTATTTTGTGAACTCTTTTTAAATCTTCTTGAGTATTATGAATATTGAATTGTTTTAGTTATTGCTTGTATGTTTAACTGTTAGACTTCATAAGGGTGGGACATCCAAAGAGCTTACAAACTATCACCCCATAGCCATTCTATCACCCCTTGCAAAAATACTAGAAAAATGTATCCACAATCAACTCCTCCACCACTTCATGACCCGCAACCTATTAACCAGCTCCCTGCATGGCTTCAGACCTAAACATAATACCAGCACTGCCCTTTTATCATTCACCAACTCCATACATCACCTACTAAATGAAGGCCAACTTGTCTCCTCTATCTTCCTCGATATGTCCAAAGCTTTTGACACAGTCTCCCATCAGCTACTACTAAACAAGCTTTCTTCCCTTGGTCTTCAGCCCACCTCCCTAAACTGGTTCCATAGCTATCTCACTAATCGTCAGCAAGATACCAAATGGGAAAACAGTCTTTCCACCCTTCTACCCATCTCGGTTGGCATACCCCAAGGCTCCATACTAGGACCACTCCTCTTTAGTATATTTACAAATGACCTCAGTTCCGCTACTAATCATGCCTCTATTGTACAATATGCCGACGATTCCACCCTTATCTGTTCAACCTCAACTTCCCAAGAACTTCAGGCAAAAATGCAGTCTTCCTTTCAAGATCTAGAAAAACATCTCGCCAACCATCAACTTATTCTAAACCCAAATAAAACTAAGATAATAGTCTTCACAAATAGGAAATCAACACATTGCCAGCCCACACTCTCAATCCTCTCCTCTAGTGGAACCAAGTTACTTCCAACTGACCAAACTAAACTTCTAGGTATAACAACTGACTCATCTAAAATTTGATAAACATATTTCACTGTCTATCAAAAAAGTGCATACCAAACTAGGAGCACTCTATAGAGCAAACCCATTTCTAACCAGCAATGCCAGGCTGGCCACTGCCTAGTCTCACCTACTCTCAACTCTCCTCTATGGCTCTCACATTTTCACCAATCTGCATAAGAAGGACCTCAATAATCTTGAAGCCTGTTACAACAGAATTGCAAAATCTACAACCAGTCATCCTCATACAACCCACCACTGCACAGCCTTCTCTCAACTAAACTGGCTTGAACTCCCTAATCCTTTTATCCCTCAACCAATTTACCATAGTTCACAAAATCATCCACCATCCCAAGATCTCCCTGCACTGGCTAACCTAGTTCAACCTAACTGTAATCCCAGACCCCTCAGATCATCAGAAAAACTAATGCTAAACATCACCTGCTCCCATAACCTTCACGGGGACTCCCTCTACTCTTACAAAATTGCCAAGCTATGGAACACACTTCCTCAGTCAATTACAAAAACCCCCCAAAAAAACAAGAGTTCAAAAAACTCCTAAAACAGCACCTAACAAATCACTGGCTTTGCACCTGCCATAATCCAGGTTAATATCATCCAAAAAATCCCTCAACTGCCCCCTCCCGTAGTCCTACCTCTTATGTCAGTCATCTCACCTATTAAGACAAAACCCTATGACTTGGAAGGGAGCAGTCCGCTCACAAAACTTTGCTTACAACTGTATGCTCTCCCGCATACTGGTAACCACACGTAATCTCTGTATCTTCTCAGATACTGTTTGTCCAATCCTTACATAGTCTATCTACAGCTTACACAGGATTCTGTTTAACTGTATCATCTGTAATTTTTATGCTGTACTATGCCTGTATGATTTGAATGATTAGTTACTATGTAGTTATGAACCTGTTACATTTGAATCTATGATATTGCTCTACCTCTGGGACCCTGAAGATAGTACCATATCATCTGTAATACAGTTTCTCTATCATGCTGTATTCAACTACTTGCTAGCTCTATTTTTTTTCAGCTGTTTTATGTCTCCTCATAGTATGTTTGCATTTTATTTTTTCTATACCTGTTATGTTTGCATTTTTTTATATCCGGAGCTTTTCTCCCCGGGTCTCTGCTGAAAACAGGCTTTTAACCCAGTCGGACACTATCCGGTTAACAAATGTATTCATAATGCATTGGCAAAGCACACCATGATGTTTGGAATGGAACATAAATTTGTTTTCTGTGTTCTTCAAACTTTGTCCAATAATGTAAGAGGAGGCGATATGGTTAATCTCACCTTGGAGAATGAGCTTAAGTGGATTATCAGGTGCAGAGCCGATAGAGCACCTGGTTTGAATGATAAAGTCCAGATTAGACCCATCTTAAAAAAGAGGAGGCTATGCAGACCGAAATAATCCTTTATCTGCCCACATTTGTTCCTTGTAGGATAGCTATACGTATTTCACTTTATTTTGTTTACTGCTTTGAACCCCACTTCTCCTCACCTTCTCGCCCCCCCCTTCCCCCCCCTTCCCCCCCCTTTTCCCTTTTTTCCCTCCCCCACACATACTTTTCCCTTCCCCACACATATTCCCCCCCCCCTTCCCCCCCCCCCCCTTTTTCCCCCTTCCTCAGACTTCGGGACATACGTTCCATTGTGAGCATTTATATCCATCTGTTCTACATTTTCCATAGTTTTTCCTGCAGACATTCTGGGATATATATCTAGCTATATTTAAGTGTACACTATCTATTGCTGTAAGGTTTTGTGGTCCAGTATGCCCTTGTATTATGATTTATTCTTTTGATACACTTTGACGACATCTTAGCTTGTAGTATAGAAGCTGATGATTTATTAATAGTGTCCACTTGATAGGTAGACATTTGAAGTTTTGTTTTCATATTTTATTCTTTAGACATTAGGCTGCTTCTTGCTAAGTTATGGGGTCTGTTTTGATAGATAGTTCTCTGACACACAGTTCTTTCTATGCACTTATAAATCTTTTGTATTAGATTTGATGAGTTGTTTTAGCTCATCCAATGTGTTGTGAGAATGTTCGGCCGTTTGATTTGTCATTTTTGAATATAATAGTCACTATGTTATTTGGATCTATTTCATAATTCAAATGATTAGGCTATACTGCCATCTATTGACAATTTTCAAACGTTGCTGGCTTTACAGATTCTTTTTGACCTTAGCGACGTTTCTACGTAGCGTAGGTATATACTTAGAACTAGGAAGTGTTTTGTACTTATGTTTGGATGTAGTATACCATGCCCAGTTTCAGTTTTAGGAATGCTCCGTACATCATATGGATTATAACCACTGGTTTGACACACCTATTATTTTTATTTGGTAAGTGTCTTGTGCTGCGGGTATGTTTACTCGTATGGGTTTGTTTAGGTGCTTATTTGAGTTGGTTTACCCTGAAGCCTCTCTGAGGCTGTCTACTCGATGTATTTTAACTTTTTAACATCTTTGTGTTTCTATACACAAGTCACTGAGTTTTTTGTTTCATAAGTAAGAAGCCTTGTTATTTATTTAGTTTTTAATAATGAGGAACTTGATCGTCTTTGTAAATACGGCAGATTTCTGCCAGAACGAGACTTTAATGTTATTTGTTCCCCTTAGTCGCTATGGGGAGGGTTGTTTTAACCCTATATACTTAGGTCAATGTGTTTAACTTGTTTTATTATTATTTATGTGAAGTGTTTGCTTTAATGCTGGTTTAACAATGTTTATGAGATTTTAATACTGTTTTTGTAAATAATTTTTGTCCTATGGGCAATTAATATTGATGTATTTTTTTATGTGAATTTTTAACACTGACTTCGTGTGATGTTTTTGTTAACTAGCATTGATTGGCTTGAGCTCGACCAATTACTAGAGCTCTTAGGATTTTTAAATCTGTTTAGTAGTTACTTTTTTGTAAAGTCTGAAGAAGCCTAAGGGTGAAAGCGCTTACTGGAATAAACTTGTCTTTTTGATCAACTTTGGATGCTGGATTTTCGTTTGGAGTTTTACAAGTGATTTGTATGCCATTTGGGGACCACACTTGAACTTCATAAATGTAATAAATAAATAAACAAATAAATAAATAAATAATAGACTAAAGTACACACATGCAGCTGGAAAATGTGTAATGGGAGTTCTAGTAATTTAGATGAGGGCACTCAGTTTTCCAGCCAGTAAGAAAACATATGTGTCTGTGTGTATGTGTTGTGTGTGTAGTTAAATTAGTCTAAACAACATAATATTGGCAGTAAAAATATCTAAACACAAAATATCAACAAAATTGAACCACATCCAAAACTAGCATTTTTGCAGGGAGGCAACCCCCCCCCTTACTCTGATTTTGAATAACAGTGGAGAAAGGGTATAAACCCTTCCCTACTATAGCTTCAGTTTTGTTGATATTTTCAGTTTAGATATTTTTGCTGTCAATAATATGCTGTTTAGATTATTTTAAGGATACTCATAATTATGTATGTTGACAGCATAAAATATCTACACACAAAATATCACTAAAATCTAACCAAATCCAAAATTACTGTTAACAAAAGTTATTAAAAGTTTAAGGTCTTTTATGTTACACTGAGTAAAATAAAAATATAATGCATTGCTCTAAATCCACATATAAGAAAATCTGCAAGTACACATTTTGGTACATGGATTAATATTGTATAGTATTGCATGCGGATAATACTAAAATAGTGTCAGGGTGAGGATTTACATTCTCATTCCCAAAATGCACTGCAGTCTTTAATCACAGGTTACATCTAAAAATGTGTTGATGCAGAGTTTTATAGCTAAAAGGTAATGAGTTTGAGTTTGAAATAAATTAACTCTGAAAGTAATTAGATTGTTTATGTTACAGTGTTTTAAGGCACAGATGGAGTGATTCTTTTAAATGAACTAAAGGCAAACACAGGCTAATACACTCAAGTGTACTAGCTTTTGATAGCATTTAATCGAAAATCATAGCATTTATTGTGTTTTCTGCTTTTCTGTAAAAAAAACTTGAAAAAAAACAAAAAAAATATCCTTGCTTTCCATACTTTCCTAACTAGTGTTCCAGAGACCAGATTTTGCTGATCCCTGGGCTTTGTCTTGGTTCCTGTTTTCTCCATTTTCCTTGTTTGGTCAAGGGGTAGTTTCTTTACTCACTAGTGGGAGTAGGGAGTACTGAGCTGCCTGTTTGTCCTCAGAGGAGTGGTTTAAGGCAGTAACTTGTAGTTTATTGGCCATTTTGGGTCATTTCCTGTCTTTTCCAGCCCCCTGCTATAAAGCACGCTTTGGCAGGCTTTTCCAGCTATTGAGAACTCAGCACAGCTCCTCGTGCTGGCCAGCAGTGTTCCTCTAGCAGCAGAGACCAGAAAAGACTACCTTTCCAGATTTTAAGTATTTTTCTTGGCTTTTTTCGACTTTTTGTGCCTTTCGACTACTGTTTCTGCTTATTTTATCAAAGTTTGCACTGTTTTTCCTGTGTTTATAAGCTAAAACTGTTTACTGCACTTGCTAGTTTAAGTTTTGCCTAAAAGTTAAACTACAGGCTAATACACTCAAGTGTACTAGCTTTTGATAGCATTTAATCGAAAATCATAGCATTTATTGTGTTTTCTGCTTTTCTGTAAAAAAACTTGAAAAAAAACAAAAAAATATCCTTGCTTTCCATACTTTCCTAACTAGTGTTCCAGAGACCAGATTTTGCTGATCCCTGGGCTTTGTCTTGGTTCCTGTTTTCTCCATTTTCCTTGTTTGGTCAAGGGGTAGTTTCTTTACTCATTAGTGGGAGTAGGGAGTACTGAGCTGCCTGTTTGTCCTCAGAGGAGTGGTTTAAGGCAGTAACTTGTAGTTTATTGGCCATTTTGGGTCATTTCCTGTCTTTTCCAGCCCCCTGCTATAAAGCACGCTTTAGCGCGCATTAGCGTGATTTAGCGCGATTTAGCGCGGAGTTGCCACTGTTGCACACTAGGGCAGCTCCGGTTAAGCAGGTTTAAACTATTCGGGCTACCTAAAGTCCACTCTTCAAATTTTCCCTTGAAACTACCTTCCTCGACCTATACTACTGATCTAATCAGCGTATCCTATAACTAAAAAGATCATCTCTACTTGACTCTAAGTAGACTATTCTCTATCTGTTAAACCTAGCACTTGCTCCTACAGTACTTATTACCTTGATACGGCACTCTTATAGATAGCACCCCAAAAGGCAACCCCCATTTCTCGGTCACCCACATCCCGAATCTTTTTAAAGTTTTTGTCTATCCTTCTAGCATGTCGAGGGATCAGTTGCTAGTGTCCTCTCCTGCTCAGCTGGTGAACCTGGGAATATTGAGGCAATGTTACAATTGCCTCATGTACACAGACAACCCTCTCCTCCTCCCACAAAACACAAATACATGCGAGAGATGCAACTATACGGCCAAACTGGAGGCTGAGCTCTCTCAACATAGGACTGGCAAGACCAGTCAGGAGGAGAAGGTTACCACACACACTATAGACCCAGTCTCACATAGTACCATTACAACCTCAAATCATACACATAAACACACAAAGACATACTCGGAGGCTCTGATCAAAAATCTACCAAAACAGCAGAGGCCACCAAAGCAGACACCCAAACAACCACCATCTCAGAACACAACACCTGCAACACATAGACCTCACAGTCAGAGTGTCAAACAGTCACAGCCCTTAAGGCCAAACACAATGCCAGACACACTAGTCATTGGTGACTCCATAGTCAGACACACTGACGTCCGCTCTCCAGACTGAGTAAGGAGAAGGTCACAGTAAGCTGTCTGTCGGGCGCTAGAATCCGCCACATAACGCAAGCACTCAGGTCTCTCAACAGCAGGTACAAATCGACTCAGTCATTGTCCACGCTGGTGTAAACGGCCTGAGGCGTACCTCCTTGACCTACATGAAAAGAGACATGTAGGTGCTCTCTGATTATGTAGCCCAGGAAGGTATGACCCTGACCTTGAGCAGTATCCTACCTCCACCAAGAATGATGCCACAATACAGAGATAAGATGATCAGCTTTAACAATTGGCTTAAACACTGGTGTCATTCAAAGGGGATCCAGTATCTGTCTGCCTGGGATGACATGCTGGACAAGCCACGCTGCTTAAGGGACGGCTTGCACCTGTCACCCTGGGATTCGGATATTGGCAAAGGCTCTTGCCACCCCCATAGTGCCTTTTTAGGCAAGGCTCAAATTCTAAACCTACCACCCTAGAACACAAAAAGGAAAAACTAAGGGTAATGCTGCTCAATGCCAGAAGTCTAAATCTCAAAATGCACGCACTCGAGGCCCTTCTCAGTATGGAGAACATCGATGTCTGTGCTGTGACAGAAACCTGGTTCAAGGCTCCTGAGAGGACCCCAGCTATCAGGTTTTACCTCATATCATGCGTTCCGCCCCAAAATCAGGAAAATACCAAGAAAGGAGGGGGTATCCATATTCATCAAGGACACCCACACCTCAAGACTGGTGGCAACGCATGATGCATCGGAGACCATCCAGGTGCAATTAACCGTAGGCAAGACTGCTCTGCAAATTGTAGCATGTTACAGGCCACCCTCACAAACTCAGGAACCTCACATGGCCTTCCTGAAAACACTAGAGGGATAAATGTATCACCAAACACCATCATACTAGGTGACTTCAATTACCCAAATATAGACTGGGAACACTACTCAAGCCCAAACACCCTAGCCCAAAAGTTCCTGGAATTCATAAACTCAAATGCCATGGAACAACTAGTCACCATTCCCACAAGAGGAGATAACATACTTGATCTCATCATCACGAACATGGGAGCACAATGTTCAACACCGGAAGTATACCCCTCACTGGTGAGATCAGATCACAAACTAATCTCGCTGGAGGTCCTCATCCCACCCCCACCTGAAATAAAAAAGACCACAGTAAAGAACTTCTCAAAAGCCGACTTCACACTTCTAAAGACTAGTGTGGTCTCCTTTAAGGCCCCGAGCCGGCGGAAAACAGTACTCAAGCCGCTGAATCACTTACAAATGCCTTCTACCAGCACCTGCAGGACTGCATGGATAAGGCAATCCCAAGCAAAACAAAGACTCTTTGTACCAAAGGCAAGCGTCCAGTCTGGTGGACCCCAGCCATAAACAAACTCTACAACAAAAGGAGGAAGCTACTACAAGATAGAGCAAAATCCTTAAAAGGTAAGACACCTTTGATCACTATAAGTAAAAACTAAGAGCTCTCATAAAATCATCCAAAGCAAATTTGAGAGAAAAATAGCTAAAGACTCAAAAGACAATCATAAGGCCTTCTTTAGCTATGTTAGAAACCTAGGAGGAAACTCCCAGATATGCTCAGAACTAGTTCAAAATGATGTGAAGATTACTGATCCTACAGACATTGCCAACATACTGGCTGACAGGTTCAGTGCAAACTTCTCCCCCCCAAAAGGAGAGGTATCTATACCAAACGATTGTAGCCCCCAAACATCTCCAGCCCAAGTGAGAACTGCTCTCCAAAGCAAAAACACAGCATCCATGGGACCTGATGGTGTCCCCGGCTGTGTGCTCCACGAACTCAATGAGGAATTAAACCCACAGCTAGGACAGCTGTTTAATCAAAGTCTTACCTCTGGATCGCACTCCAGGAGTGGCGCACTGCAACTGTGGTCCCACTTCACAAAGGCGGTGCCTCCACCGACCCTGGAAATTACCGCCCATTAGCTTGACAAGCCTTATCTGCAAAGCCATGGAGAGGATCATAATGGACCTCATAAATAAAGACATAGGGAATTTGCAGACTTTGGATCCAACCCAGTTTGGCTTTGTCAAAGGCAGATCATGCCTTTTAAACTTGGTTGACTTTTTGAAACAGTCACCAAAGCCATTGATGAGGGAAAGGCAGTCCATACAGCCTACCTCGATCTGGCTAAGGCCTTCGATACAATACCCCACTCGGGTATCATTGAAAAACTCATCAGCTTAAATGTTAACCCATACATCACAAGATGGGTTGCAAACTGGCTGAGTGACAGAACCCATAGGGTCAGAGTTGCTGGCGCCATGTCAGACTCAAAGCCTGTCACAAGTGGTGTCCCACAGGGCTCAGTCCTGGCCCACTCTTGTTTGGCATCTACTTTTCCAGTACAAGCAAACACAGGAGGGTTATGGCTGACAAAGTTTGCAGATGACTGAAAACTGGGCCATAGTAGAAAACACATCTGACACAGATATTCTTCAGAAGGGTCTCACAGAAACGGATAACTGGTGCCAGAGCCATGGCCTAAAGTTAAATGCCAAAAAATGCATAGTCATACCCTTCGGGAAAAACAAGGTTACCCCTAGCTACCAAATAGGTGGCAATCCACTGAGCACAGAAGAAGTTATCAGGAACCAGGGGACACTGGTTGATAATAGTCTGTCATTTGACACCCATGTAGCTAAAGTAGTTAGGAAGACCTTCTACATTGCCCACCTTATCATGAAGGGATTCTCATCTAGATCAAGGAGGTTATAGTCTCCTTTACTCATCACTCATCAGACCAATGATTGAGTACAATGCCCCATTCGGAATGTATCTGACCCGACACTTGCAGCAGCTGGAGAGGCCACAAAAGTTCCTCACCAAAAGGATAAAGGGTCTCAAAAATCTATCCTATGCTGCCCGACTGAAAGAACTCCAGCTCTATTCAGTCGCTTACACCTTGCTCAGAGGTGACCTTTGCCTAACATACAAGGCCATGTCAAACCCAGATTTGATGAATATGCTTCACCTCAAAAATCTAGATCCATCAGAGCCACAAGGGCGGAGACTTAAACCTCGACACGGCTATTAATAGGACGTGCTGGAGGGATAGATTCATCACCCAAAGACTCCCTATGCTGTGGAACAAAATCCCGGTACATGTGAGGCAGAGCACCTCGCTGGCCTTGTTCAGGAGAAATCTTGACCAATGGATGGGAGATCGCAGATATACCCCAGGGATTACCTCAGTGTCACTGCTCGACAGAGGCACAGCAAAATAATGGGTATAGTTCCCCATACTAAAGGGGTGGCGTAAGCCACAAAACGATGGGCTAGGCTTGTAAATGCCCTCGGGCAGATAGCCTAGTATGAACCTATGAACCTATGAACCTAAATGTGCTGATTTGCACTGAACAAAAAAGACATTGGGCAGGATTCACAAAGCCTCCGTGTAAGAGTTATAAGTCTTACATGGAGGCTGCAGTTAAACGGAGTGATGTCAGCATGCTCTGCATATTCACGAGAGCATGCTGAATCACACCTAAGTCTAACACGGTCCGTGTAAGACAGTAGGGGGCGTGTCCGTAGGCTGAGCCCTGCAAGCGGACATGCCCCCAGAAGAGTAAAAGTGCCCAAAGTAAACACCCACGACAGAGTCCACGGAAATGTGAATAAACACAACCCAACACATGCCCCCACAGACTATGAACATAAAATATATAAATAAACATGTTATATATATTTTTTAAATTGTAAAGATGTTTGCCCGTGAGTGCGCTTGTTTGCGCGGGCATGCCCGTAGCACAGCTACAGTTAGCAGTCAGTGGGAAAGCATATAAGAATTAAATATGCAAAGTAAGCCACAAAGCAATAGTGTAGTGGTAGAGATGTCAGCTGAAGAACAGGCATTCATGGTTCGAGCCCCCACACCACCAACTTTTATTTTTAGCAAAATAAGCACAAAACAAGTCCCTGACAAACATGTACACATATAAAATCACATTTTATGTAAAATGTAATGAAATAGTCCATTTATTTTGAAGAAATGTGAGGTAACAAAACAATAAAAAAATGCCAGATGTGCCTATAGCTGAGCTACAGTTTAACAAGGTGAGTGCATCTGCCCGTATGTAAGCAGTGGTTTAACAGGTGCAAAATGAGTGCCCGTAGCCGAGCAGTGATTTAACATGCTCAAACTGTGTGCCCCTTGCTGAGCTGAGCATACTATGTGTGCTGACAGCCAAATGAGGTGTAAGCCAGCGCACCCCATTTGCGCGGAGCTGCGCACCACGCTAACAAGCTAACCGGCAGGCAACGTTGAGCAAGCTGTAACAAAACTGCCTTTACACAGACACACCCCCTAGCCTGTCTAGACAGTCATAAAATATAAAAAGCAGTGGCCAGGTTCGAACCCAGGATACCATACACCATAGTCAAGGCACTGAACCACTAAGCTACAACAGCTGTACTCAGAAATGCAGTAATAGCAAATATATAGGAATGAATAGATAGTGGAGCATGACAAAGCAGGTTTTGTGAAGTGGATACAATTTCAAAATGGCCAATCACAGATAAGTGCGGGAAAAATGGCATATATAAGCCCCATAGGCGGGAATACACAGCATAAACGATTGTAGAACTGACTTGCAGCCAGAATGTCAGGTGTAGGTGAGGGTAGTTGCTTTCGAGCACAGAGGTGGGGCGTTGAGGAGTCCAGATACATGGTCTGGCTCTAGTCCACAATCATGAGGCCCAACTCATGCAGGGCCAGGTCCTGTGGGGAGCATATAGGGCTGAGGCGTGAGACCGGTTGGCTCATGATCTTATCAGTGCCACAGGGATTCCAAGGACTGGTGAGCAGGTCCGTCACCACCATGCGGACCTGAAGAGACGCAAGCAGGACCAATTGAACCTTTGGATCCAGGAGGCCCGGCAAATGCCCAATGCCCCACTACTGAGTAAGTTACATTTAATTATGTATGTAAGAAATTAAATTAGCTGATATTATGGAGATGTGTATTCCAATATTACTTCATTTATATTACAGCTGCAGGTGTCCGTTCTGTGAACCGACGAGCCTATGGCGATAGGCTGGTGCGGTTACGCCACCAGGCAGGTCAGTAATCCACTCCCAGTAACTGTAAAGAAATATAAAAGTATGACAGTTAGCAAAGGAGTGCAGTGTAGTCACTAAGTAATAAAATGTGCAAGTAACAGTGTAAAAGTGTTTGCAAGTATTGCTTGATTACAAAAGTGTGCTGCAGTCTGAAATCCAAACAGAAAAATGAAAATGTCTGAAATAAATTCTGAAATAAAGATGCCCCACCTATAATATCATAGTGCACAACCTGCAGCAGGCTGAAAAGTACAGCTGCAGAAGATGAGCAACTCACATGTGTGAAATATATCCCTGTTGAAATACTGAAACATGACAGAAGTGAGACTGCTGGAAAGGATTGTAATAACTACAGGTAAAACATGTCAATAAAGCCTAGAAGTAAGTACCATCCTGAATAGTAAAATGAAAACAAGTGAGAGGGTGTGAGAAAGAGTTATGAATCCACCAATAAAGTAGTAATAACCCCTGTATAAAGTATACTGCAGTCAGTACAGAATGAAATGAATGTGACAAGTAGAACCAAACTGTGAAATGTGTCCAAAGTGTTGCTGCAGCTGTAATGTGTACCCCAAACTTTTTT